>NC_083621.1:17883383-18115883 GCF_963584025.1 Labrus mixtus | reverse complement strand
TGACAGATTGATTTGGGTTTTCTATACTGTGTCTGTTGTCCTTTCATCTCTTTTTTTTGGCTCCCTTTCTCTATATTTTTGTCTATTTCACTACTTTTATTTATTTTTTAACTTAATGGTGTTCTATCAGGTCTCTGTGAAGTTTAATTTTAAAGACAATACATTATCAGGCTGTGCATTACTCTACAAGCAGGACACTGGTTATTATGAACTCTGTTATTCTCTGTCTTCGGATGGATGGATTGTGTGTTATTTTTTCCCTTTTGTTATTGAAACCCTTGACTTATTTCAGAATTATTAAAGCAACACATTTAATATCACTTGACAATATTATTCCTTATATTGTGCCCTTCATAGGATGCAGCTGTGGCAGTGTAATCACAGATGTGACATGATGCAGATCTCCAGCTGGATTAAAACTGAGCAGCTGTGATGACATTTTCCACAGAAATAGTATTACTTTTATCTTTAATACCCTCACCATTGTGTCTTTGAAGATTTGTGTTACCACGCACTGTATATAAATTGTGGATGTAGCCGCCTTTATGTCCATCACTGGCTTACAGACCTTTTAGAGGACTCAGCTTGTTGATTGTGGCTGTTGGAATGTGTTTTCTGTAGCCAGACTTGACCACATTTGGGCAGGAAGGTTGAGCTGGTGAGGAAAAACAAGTTAAAAAGTTAAAATATCAAAGACAAGATGAATCCATTAGCTGTGTAAAAAGCTAGGTAAAAAGTAATGTTGCTTGCAGTAATAAATGCTATTTGTGGTGCTAGCTGTGAGGTGCACAAATTAGACAAAGAAAGCAAAGACATTGTCCTTCCTCCGGCTTGCATACATCTCCAATAAAACAGACAGTCTGTTGTCATAAGAAACTTCAATGCAATGAATGTAAAAATATGTCCAAAGGCAACAGCAAAAACATGCCAGAAAAGTTAAACTTAGAGTGAGTGAATGAAAAGAGGATTTCCCTTGAAAGAACATCCAACATATTTATTTTACCAGGCATTCAATATCTTTATCTTTAAAGTGGTTTTTTTTTTTTTTTTCTACATGTAGCTCCATGGAAATGTACTCACTTTCTGTGCCATTCTCTAGTGGCCACTTGAGGAACTACAGTTTTTTTTTTAAAGCATGACTTGCCTACATTATTATTAGAAGCTATCTTTCAGTCAGTCTGCAAACATTTATTTTTGGGAGGGATTAACAACAAATGATGCCCTTAACTGTGTTTACAAGTTAAAGTATGAAAAAGAATAGCAAAGTAATTGAGTTTTAAATAAATTAGATGATTTGGATCCCTTAGATTATACGTGTAACTAACAGTAACACATAAAATACTCACAGATTGAGCAAGAAAAGTGCTGTTTCTGTTAAAGGAGATCTATTCTGCTGATCCATCTTTAAATACATACATATAATGTTACGATGTTGGATGTCCATACTAAACCTCAGCAAAGTTTGTTTAAACACATGATACACAGCTGTTGACTTAATCCCCGGACGTGGTTTCCAGCTGCTCTGAACAAGATGTTACGAGAACTTTGCGAGACTTGGCCAGAACATCAAGTGTTGCCGAGGTATTAGATCAAATCATGAAGCAAAGATGTTTGACATGCTTTTTCAAGGACACACCCCCCGGAAGCAAAATCTAATTTTCCTATGACTGCAAATAGATCTGGCCAATTGGAGGAAAGTGGGCACTCTGGTAGGTGGGCCTTAAAGGGACGGCAGCTAAACTGATCCGTTATAGGCAGAGGCTGAAATGAGGGATTTCACTGACGCCAGTATTAGACAAATAATGATGTTTTTGAGTTGCACATCACAAAACGCCAGTCAATGGGTGTCCCAGACTGACATAATTAATGGAGAAAGTGAGTATAATAGATCTCCTTTAATGGGGTTTGGTAGCTAAGCAGAGACAAAAGTGACAGCTGTCTCGTTTCATGAAAGCATCCTCTTTTTAAAGTCAGTCTCTTTAGGGATCTTTTCTGGACAGTTTTTTTATTCAAACACTGTGAATGACAATCTGAGCCTGGCAGTGACCAAAACAAAAGAATACCTGTTGTTCTGTTGTCTTAATAAAACTCCTCGGAGTCAGACTGCAGCAGCAACAACATGTGAGTTTAAGTGCCACGTCCTCCCACTCTGAATAAATCCTCTCAGTCTGCAGCCTGTTTTTTATTTTGTCACTCCGACAACATCCTTTGAACTCGTCTTTCTGCAGGTTGCATCAGAAAGATGTGAAGCAGATAAATGAATACGTTTTTTTTTTAGAATTGTCAAAAGCTGTCGCAGCGTTCATCTGATGGCTGCTGAGACTGGTGTCTGTCTGTATTTCTGTGTCTGTCACAGATCCATTATACTGATTTGGACTTTCTAAGGCTGGTGCTCCTATTGGAGAAAACATCCCCTAAAAAGACTGAAAATCAGCTTAGCTTTATTAACTCTTGTTCCCTCAGTTTAAATCCTTTTAAAAAGTTTTTATCCTGTATTCAACATTTTGAGCATATTTTAGCTCAGGCAACTTCCAATCCACCATGAATCAAGCAGGCTGTTGGGGCCTATGTCCGCCGACACTGTTCTTTACACTGGCAGCGCCCATTCTCAATACAAAACCAATGTAGTCCTCGATTTCAGTGTTCAGCATCCTTAAAGGACCCTAGGCGTCAGCTGTTTTCTGTCGCTGCACTCACTGCACACTCACTTGAATGTAGTTCAACATTTGGGACAGCACTGCGCCTGTCATTGTCACTTCTCCCTCACTCACCAATCAAATCAAGAAGGGGCGGGGCTTCTGATATCAGCTTTGTCATCAACAATGAAGCTAGTCTGACTCGTCTTTTCGGGGGGGAGGGGGAGAACAATTTCCAGGTCTAGAGATGCTGCTTTACATCACTTTAAATGTTTTCTTGGTGATATTTCTTTGAATAAAAGCAAATATTAAACACCCAGATCTACAAAACACCTAACGGACAACACAGGGGAGAGCAGAAGTTAACTGAGCGCTGGTGAGAAGCGCTCTGAAACGGAGGTTGCGCAAACAAAATTGTCTAAAAGACGCCAGATAATATGGTCACTCTTTATGCTGTAACATCGTAGAACTGTAATGTTCATATTAAATTAATCATAAATGGAATTAACTGCTTAGCTGCTATCGGAGTTAGCATCTTTCAGATTAACTGTTCACAGAGTATTGATTTAAACAGTGCACACCTCTAAGCTTTTGCATTGACAGTGCAGAATGCTGATTGCAATTTTGAGATATTGCTGCTTGTTTCCCATTTACTACACATTTTATGCAAAGTGAAATGTGTTTTTTTATCCAGCCAAAACATATAGGAAGCAGTATACCAGCGGTGAAACAGCCATCACTTGGTTCAATATCAGATAGAATATCATTCAGCAGCTTCATTGGCTCAAGGTTAAATATCGCATCAACTTCAAAATTCTGCTCCTCACCTTTAAGGCCGTCCATAACCTCGCTCCTCTGTACCCCTCTGAACTCCTGCACATCAACACACCCACCCGCACTCTCAGGTCTTTTTCTTCCATTCAACTCACTGCACCACCCGCCCACCTGTCCAGCATGGGATCCATGGCCTTCAGTCGCTCCCCCCCACCCCCCCGCCTATGGAACTCCCTCCCACCACACATCCATTATATCGACTCTCTCTCCATTTTTAAATCTCACCTCAAAACACATCTTTTTAAACTGACATATTCAGTCTGATCATTCTCCATCTGGTCTCATAAATCCTCTTCACCATGTGCATTTGTCTTTTTAATGTTTATTTTATCTTTGTTGTTTTTATCTATAATATTTATTATTATTATTATTATTATTATTATGATGCTGTTGAAATATCAAAGATCCTAATGACACAGAATGAGGCATTAGATAAACCAGAGCTCACTGTCCTGACATGCAAACTTTACATTTAGCTTTCTGTTTTTCACAGCACACTACCACACCTGGAACATTTCCCCTCGATCAAAGTTTTTCAGCATTGGCTTCAGTGATGTTTTATTCATCTGGAGCTGTCTCTGTTGCCTTGACGGCATTTTCTTCATGGCGGTCTGACAGGGACGAAGCGGGTCTCATTTCCCCGACTCGTCCTGATAAGGTTTGGTAAAAAGGTTTAAATGGCAGTGACAGGTGTCGGCCTCCGGACTTCACTTTACATCACTCTGCTGTTAATTTTTCCCCCCCTGTTATCTCTCCCTTTCTATTTGTCGCTCAGCTTCTATTCCATTCCCTCTCGCTCCGTCTCTCAGTCTCGTCTGTCTCTCATTTAGAGAGTCTCTTTTTTTTAGTTTCCCGCTGATTGTTGTGGCCTGAGGCGATGTTGTTGTGCTGGGGGTTCGGTTGTCATCATTCAGCAGAAAAAAAAGATGTATTCTCAGCTGTTTCATTTCTTTTCTTCATCGTGTCACAATATTCCTCCCATGCTTAAAGGATTAGATTATTTTGGTGTGACATCCTCAGCTCTCCTTTCTTTCCTCTTTACAAAACGCTCTCTGGAGGAGGAGCGGTAAATCTCTGTTATTCATTCAACACTTGTTAAGTCGTCTGTTCAGATGCTCTTTGAAATGTTTGACAATATTGACACCAGAGGAGATGAGAACTTCACTTCACCGCAGAAATCTAGAGGTGGATTAAGTTATAAAATCAGCTTTTAAAAGATGGACACTCGTGCCGATCACCGGATCGATCAGACCGATAAGTAGCTGGTAGCTGTTGCTCGGAGTCCCACAGTTTAAAAAGTTATTCTCAACCTTTTCTTAAAATTTACCAAGCTAAAACTGCAAGACTTTGACCTCCAGTTAACCTTCAGAGGGAACCAGTTACTTGATGGGACGACGTGATCATATCACACCTGTACTGGTTTGTCTTGACTGGCATCCTGGCAGCTTCATAATCTTTTTTTTTTAAACTTTACAAGGGCTGGCATCGCAATACTCATCAGACATGTTGCAACAGCATGCTCCAATCCGAGCACCAAGATCAAAACAGCATGTTCCTAGATCCAGGCTCAAAACACGAGGTGACTGCTTTGAAACTGTGGAAAGTCTAACATTTTATTTTTTTATTAGAAGTGCCCAGACCCTTGAAAGTTTTGCATCTATGCTCAAGGCCCACCTCCGTGTGTTGGCTTGTAGCTCAAGGTGAGCATGAAATCCAGATATTATCCTTTCACAGCTATCAATGTTCCTCTTATTTATCGTGTTTTATTGTTCTTTTTACTCATTTTTGTTCTTGTATATTGGGTTTTACACTCATAGAGCACTTTGGTTAACTGCGTTGTATAACAGCTCCTACTTGTTTTTCTATCTACAACATTTTCAAACCAATTTGCAAACCATATATACCTGATAGAGTTTCCATTACACAGGGTAAGAACCTGATTGTGTATCATTGAATACGGCGGCCTGGCGGTCTTGACAGCATGAATACAGAGTGTGGGTAATTTCCCCGGAGGTGTTGGACCTGCATCCTCAGACCTCCTGTCACCAAGAAACAAACTCCCTTCATCACTCCCAGGATTAAATACCTGATCCACATTCAGTATTTTTAATTTCACCAACACTCTCTGCATATATGAGAAGGGGGATGAAAGGGAAATATCTCTGTGTTTTCTTGTGGTGCTTTGACCCGTTTCATTTGTATGCACAGTAATATTAATAATACAACAGGGATATGAAAATGTTTTTTTTTTACCAGCAAATTGATCAGTACGAAGGGAGGCAGCTGCTGTTTGTGAATCAGAAAATAACATTTCGCTCTAATGAGTAATAACTGCGCGAATCAAAAGGTCGGAAAAACATTCAGCGTGTTTTAAGAGCAGAAAATATCAGCCGCCGAGGCGTTCACTCTTAGATTGATGAACTGCAAAAAACATGTCAGCGTCTTAATTTAACTTTCATCTTCAAACAGGCGGATGATGAATAAAATCCAATAACCATTTGTTTTGAATATATGCTGACCCTTTCAGAAGAGTTTATGGAGAACATGAATATGTCTGTAAGTGTCTGCATCTTATTAGACAACTGAGAAAGTCTCACATTACCAAACAATTGTTATTCAGCTAATGTTAAATCATGTATACGTTCAGGAACAATGAATCGAAAATGTTTTAGTTTTTATCCAGACTATTGTCAGATTTGGAAAAACTTTAAAACTACATTTTTGGAGGGTTAACCCCTTATGGTTAGGTTAAACTCCAACTGACTGAATGTCTAAAAACAAATGAGTTCCTTACAGTTTAAATGTAATTACTATACAACCTGAAAAAAGCTCAATATCATTATGGAATACACAAAAAGGGAGGATCCAGATGCAGACTAGTAAGAAGGATTCATTGGCACAAAAGAATAACCTTTTTTGAGGGGTGACTATTTGGGCGGCTGTGGCTCTGTTGGTAGAGTTGGTCGTCCTTCAACCGGATGGTTTGGGGTTTGATCCCCAGCTCCTGCAGCCACATGTCCAATGTGTCCTTGGGCAAGATGCTTCAACCCAAGTGTCATCACTTCATCCCGCTGTTTCGCAGGCAGTGTGTGAAGGTGTATGAATGATAGTAGTTACTTCTGATGGTCACTTTAAAAAGCATCCTCTGTCATCGGGGTGTGAATGTGTAGGTGTGACCTGTGGTGTAAAAAGCACTTTGAGTAGTCAAAAGACTAGAAAAGTGCTATACAAGCCAAGTCTATTTACCATTACCATGATTGTGAGTGTCCAGGCTTAGGGTTAGGGTTATCATAGTCAAAAGGACAAATGTCAACAAAATAAAAAACGGTTGTAAACCTTATACCTATTATTTTAAACCATCCATCAATCCATCCATCCCTTCCTTCCTTCCTCCCTGTGATTTTTTTTGTCGCAAGCAGATTCTTTTGCATGCAGTACATCATAACTGAAGGTATACAGTACATGTTCTGTGCTTCGATGTATTTAATGTCTCTACACATCCAAAGCCAGCAGTGTTTTACAAGAAGCAGCTGCAGGAGAGAGCGTGTCAGGAGGTCAGCCATGATGCTTTTAATAATCTTTCAGATCTTTGGCACATGTGGCAGGTGTTAGAAAACAGCAGCCTGAAGGTAGAGTCAAACCACTCCAATGAAATATATATTTTTAGTGAAATTACTGGAGCAAAGAAACACAAAGTTATTGATGTTTTCTAGATTCCACTTATTGATCTAGGGATCACATCTGCAGATGAAGCACTTTCGACCTTTTCCCTGCAGGGGATCCAGCTTCAGCTTCAACAGAATAGATAAATGCTTTAGCATGTTTAATACATACAACATCTGCAAACTAGATGTGATATCAAAGGTTTTTCTTTGTGGTAATTTCACTCAAAGTGAAGCCAAATCTGAGGCCACATTCAAATAAAAGATTATAAACCGTGTTAAATTCTGTGCACAGTTCTGTTTCCACATAGTCTTGAAACAATACTCAGGTTTTTGTCGCTTTCTGAGCTTTTTTTCCCCTAATGGCTCAAAACATGTGTGTCAGATGTGTTTCTTATAGGGGTGTTTCATTATGGCTTGTACAAAACAAGGGGAGAATATAATTTGCTGATGGATGAAAGGCTCAATCTGCCGAAGAAGAACAACTTAGAGTAAACTTACAACTGATATTTATTGCCAATAATCGATTATCTGATCCATTTAGATCCACTCCACCACTGGGGGTTAAACAAACATAATCATATGGTGTCAATGCTGACTTCACACAAAGAAACTGATAACTATTTGGTCAATGTTTGAAATGAGCCTAAGTCAGCAATGAACCATGTCGAAGCAATCAATACAGTTTGATAGTGTTACAGCATATGATGGGAATCACATACATCTTTAATGGTGTGAAGGTGAAAGGTGTGAACATGTACATTTACGGGGCTAGCTGGAGGTGAGTAAAAAATTGATTTGCTGTGGTTGTTGTGCTTCCTTCTTTTGTCAGCTCTCTTGTGTCCTCTGGATTCTGCCCATACAACAGGAAATCATAGCAAAAAATATAAAGCCTGTCAAATGTACATGATTAGAAATTATACGGCCAGGCAGATTAGACCCCTAGAATTCTTGGAAACTTCAAAATATGGAGAAACACCGGAGTCACACACAACATACAAAAAGATGTTTTTACAGCATAGATAAACATGTTTACAGCCTGGTACAAAGCAGTGAGCACAAAGTACAAAGCAGCAAAACGAAATAGGTCTGATTTAGTTATTGACATCACTGGCAAACACTGTGCGGGGGGTGAATTTTTTTTTAAACGGCTCTGTTTTGATTTTGAAAAAGTCTTATCCATAGTTTGGCGCGTAGCTGACATGAATGACAGGTGGGCGCGATGTAACAGTTTGTCAAGAGACTTAAAACCCGCCTCAGCTTCGGCTCTAAGACGGTCGTTAGGTTGACTGAAAGTTTTACAGTCTGTGGGCCTGACATTGAACAGATTGTATATTCTGCAATCCTTTGATTATTCTATATTATCACTGAACAAGAAGACCAGAAATTAAACATATCAAAAAACAAGCTGTACTGTGGGCAAGGTTTTATTTTGGCGAAATAGAAAGGCATTCTGATATGAAATGACCTGAAAAATGAAGCTCAGGGTTTTCACTGGCAGAAAGCAAAAAACATCATGTCAATACTCTCTGCCCTTAATGTTTCGACCATTGACCTGAGTCCCTGGCGAGCTTCCTGTTGACCTCTGCTGGTAGATTTGTTTGCTTGTTGTCGTCACTTGTATCCCTCATGTAATGACCTGCCTGTGTTTTGTTATGAATCGCCCCAAGCGTTGATCAAGGTCTGCAGGTCAGCAGGGAGCTGAGAGCTGCAGAATCTACCTTTTTGTTGGTTTGTCCACATGTAGTGTGTCATCCCCCCTTCCCTCTCCACCTCACCCCCACCCGCTGGGACCGGATCAGAGCATAAATGCATCACAAGCAGCGGCTCTGTTGTTCAGGTCACCATCAGCAAGTTTACATTGTGCTTACACCGGATTAACAGGACTAATCAGTAAACTTCGCCCTGGTTCTCAACTGCAGGCACCAGCAGCAGCAGCAGCCTGTGAGCCGTCTGTGGAGCTGCCCTATTCCGTCTTTGTGTCCCGAATGACACCTGCCAATATGGACTTCATGATGCTTCTATCTGATTGGCTGAGGGGTGTGCCTTAATTTGTCCAGCCAAGACTTTCATTTAACATCCTCATCAGCATTTTAAATTTATATTTAAATGCACAAAGCTGATTGTTCCAGTTGCTCCCAAGGGAAATATGACTTTGATCACCTCCTGACCTTTACTCTGTTGACACCCTCAGGGCCAAATATCCAGAAGTGCACATGAAATAACATTTGTTGTTTGTCTTGGTAATAGTTATCTCCCCCTGCTTCTCAAATGGATGAACAATTCTTACAAGATTCCTCTAAACAGGCTTCACAACCTGTTGCATTTTTGAAAAACTGCTCGACCTGGTTCAGTAAATAAACAAGTAAAAAAACAGAGAAGCAAAAATTGAGGAAATAAAATAGATTTAAATCACAGGATTCGAAACAACAAGGCCATAATTATAACAGAAATCCCACATGGGCAGCTGTGGCTCAGTTAGTTGAGACGGTCATCTTGTAACTGGAAGGTTGGGGGCTGCAGTAGCTCAATCTGTAGGGACTTGGGTTGGGAGTAGGGTAGGGTAGGCGGAGGGTAGCCGGCTCAAGTCACGGCACGGACCAAGTCCGGAAATTGGTCTGGTAGCTGGAGAGGTGCCCGTCCACTTCCTGAGCACTGCCCTTGAGCGAGGCACCGAACCCAAAAACTGCTCTGGAGCGCTCACTGTGGGCAGCCCCCTCACTCTGAGACCTCTCCATTAGTGCATGTCCATAGGATCCTGTTTGTGCATGTGTGTGTATTTCGGCCTATGTTTGTGTAGCATGTTCATTAAACAGAGTGTAAAACTGAATTTCCCCTCGTGGGATTAATAAAGGATAAATTAATTATTATTATATCCCCAGCTCCTGCAGCTACATGTCCGATATGCATCAAAACACTTAACCCCAAGTTGCTCCTGCTGCTTCATCAGTGGTGTATGAATGTGTATGAATGGGATTAGTTAATACTGATGGTCACCTTATATAGAAACCCTTTGCCATCATTGTGTGAATGGGTAGCAGTCAGAAGACTAGAAAAGCACTAAACAAGCTCAAGTCCATTTACCGCACTTGGAAAATGGAACTCTTACTTTAAACCAATCAGAGTCTGTCATCCAACCAGTTTGTCCCTGCCAATGGTACCATTAAAAAGTATACTTGTGCATTAATCAACACCCTCAGTGGTCAGTTTTGCGTCTGCTTTTGGTTTTGCTGTTAGTGGGTGCTTTGCAATGTGTGCTTGTATGTTTATCGAGGGCTTTTTGTTTGCAGAAAGGTCAAATTGAAATCAAATGTAAGCAGATGCATCTTATTGCACAGAGAACCAACCAAAAAGCCAAAGCCATTTTCCATTTCACAGCTTGTTTAATGCCTGTTGATCATTACGAGCAGATATAATGTGCAGTCTGCTGTGCAAAATGTCTTTTTTTCACTCAATTTATTTAAAACTAGCCACACTTTGTAGCTTTGTTATTATTATTGGAAGTTAATAACCAGTGTCCATAAATTCTATGATGCGTTGTTCCAATTAGCAGTCTACCTGATGGTGCTGGAGTTAATGGCAACGTGTTCATTAAAAGAGTGGTTAATGGTGCTTATAAGGTTTTAAATATCCTTTAAATGGTGCACTTCTGCAGCAGCTGACAGCAGAGAAGAAGAAGAAGTATAGAATCAGATCATCAAGGTCGACCTGACGTCAGAACACGACGACACCGTCTGAAATTAGCTCACGACCTTTAAAAGTATGCTAAATTAGCAGAGCTGTCCAGTTCATAAAGCCTTGAGGTAAGCACGGTAAGATGT
Source organism: Labrus mixtus (assembly GCF_963584025.1). NCBI lineage: Eukaryota > Metazoa > Chordata > Actinopteri > Labriformes > Labridae > Labrus > Labrus mixtus. The sequence continues at coordinate 18,104,930 of NC_083621.1, read as the reverse complement.
ACTGTCCTGCCGTTAGGGGAGTGAGGGGGTGCAGCGGGGTGGAGCTTTATTTAGCAGGTGCACTTTATTACCCGTCATCAAATCCCCCTCCGAACAGGAACAGCTGACATCGCAGAATACGAGGAGGAGACCCAAATAAGCTCAATCAACAGAAGTGATAATATTTCATAACCCGGTGTGTGTGTGTGTGTTTGCCCATGCACGTGTGTGTTTCTCCTCTACTTTCCAGACAGAAGCCCATTTTTCAGCCCCGCCGCTCGTCACCCATTGCGACCTCCACAGGGTCAACGAAATCCCCGCTGAGAGGAGACGGCGAACGGCATCGGTGCCTTTGGAAAACCAGGGCGCCTCCTCTGTCTCCATGTCCGAACAACCAGCCGGGGCCAAGCACACTCTCTGGGATTCCCAGTGGGGGAAAAGGGGGCAGGCCCACAGACTGTGAGGGAAGAAGGGAAGTAATGGATGTGTATACAAATGAAAGTAGAAAAAATGCTGTTTAAGAAAAGTGACAATCGCGCGAAAGGTAATAGGAAAGTAAATGAAACATTTCGTGAAGTGAAAAGAAAGAGAATAATGGTTGAAGTGAAAGGAAAAATAAATACAAAATTAAGAAGAAAAAGAATAGGGAAAGAGGAGGGACGAAAGAAGGACAAAGAATGAGGAGGAAAAAGAAGAAATAAAGGCAGAGATAACAAGGAGAGATAAAGCAGGAGGACAATGATGTAGAAGAAAAAGTAAATATAGATAAAACTGAGGCACCAAAAGAAAAAAAAAAAGAAGTTCGGATGCAAAGGAGGCAGAAGATGGAGAGTAAGGATCATAAGGAAAGGAATTAAGGATACAGGAATGGGTTTGGGAAATATCATTATAAAGAGTCGCAATGGCTCTCTGAATTTCCTGGTTATCTAGCACGTTCCTAATGACACGGCGCTGTGGCGAGCGTGCTGCCTGCAGGGGCCGAGACGTGTCACCTGTTAATGTCGGTATGTAGAATTTAGAAAAGGAGATTCATTTGCATTCATGTACTTCGGTGTGGTGCAGGTTACACTCTGAATGTGAGAAAGCCCTGTTAACTTTCTCATTTTACACTCTCAGCGCTTTAACTGACACTCCTGACATCCTACACGAAGCTTACATTCAGGGATAAAAACCACAGAGCTGAAAAAAGCAACACGGGCGCTGACTGAACGAAACATCTGAGGATGTTGTTACTGCAACAATAACCACGAGTTAAAGGACAACTTCAATCTGTTACAACGGCAATCAATCTTCATATCCAAAAGGAAAACTCTGCCGACACATGCAGATTTGCAAGTAACTGCAGTACCCCGAGTGCCCACTTGAGGCTGGCTCAAACAGTGAGTCAACCCCAAGTTGGGCCCATACGTCCATGATCTATCTGTGCTGAACATACTGGAACTGATATCCATCTTTTCTCTGACTCTTAGGATAACTGAAAGGAGGATTTCCCAAATCTTTTTCTTAAACAACACCTCCTCTTCTAAATCAGATTTTCCTTCCCATGCTCAAGCTGCAGTCCCTGTTCACACCCACATCACTTTGGCATTGTGAGATTCATTTTTCACTCATCAGAATCAGGCATTACAAGGTTCAGAAGTGGCTGTTGACTCTCTAATAGGCCTCCTGCCGCTCCTAAACGCAGCTTTTCCTCACAACAGACGGTCCTGTTATCAGTTTTTCACTCTTCCTCTGAACCAGATCCTTCCTTTTGCTCTCACCTGTGAGAATTCCCAAAACATCGCCTGCTTTTGTTCAGGCTTGCTTTTCTATTTCCTTCTCTTTTTTTTTTTCTTTCACATTTTCCTATGATTGAATTGTGTTTTGCAAAAGCACCAGAGGCAAAGGAATCTTCTTCATAGTGGTACACGAGTGCTCACAAAAGCAGCCATTGTTGGTAGTCTAATGGGAATGTTAAGTACAAGCAGGCAGAGCCGTCTTTTATCTCGGGTATTTACAACTCTGTCACAACCAGCAGGAATTTGGGAGCTGAGGGGAAGAAGAGGCATCTTTTTTTCTCCCTCTTTCTCTTTCTTTTTTTATTTGATCCCTGCCCGGATGCACAAGCTTTCATCTCTCTCAGTGCTCTTAAGTGAGCGGCCCGCTGTTTGCAAAGGGAGAAATAGAATCAAAGCCAGTGATTAGAATGAAGTATTTGCAGAGGTTTAGGGGGGGAAATATACAAAGAAACAACATAAAAAGAAGAAAACATTGCAGGGGAAAGTTAAATTTACAATCTCCAAAAAGTAGTTCTCTGCAGGAGCCGTGGCCTCCAGCAGCTCCTTCTCATCACCATGCGGAATAATCCTCTCTTTGTGCACAGAAACAGAATTGTTGCTTTAAAAAACACACCGGCTCCTTACATTATTTTGCTCTTTCAGCATCTATAAGTGGCCCTGAGCGGTGCTGTTGTTCTCCGTGTTTCTTCACAGCCAGGATGGCTCTCTGTGTTCTGATATCCATCCACGGATCGCCTGCGGCAGGAATTAGGCTTCAGTTTTCCCATTTTATTTCCTTCTATACTCCTCCAGGCCTCATAGGGCTTTACCTCAAGCTTTTGGGTGTGTTTTTACAATAAGATACTGTAGCTTACAGCAGTAGGTCAAGTCCGGTTCAGCATGCGGGCCGCCCAGTTCCTTCAGATAACGTGGAATTACACGGCTAAGTTATCCAGCCGCAGCGTGAAGGGGGAAGAACCTGAGGGGAGTTTTAACTGAATGTCACCGGGGAGCACTGAGCTTTATTGGAGGCCACTGCGGGTCGATGGGGAGCAAACCAAGCAGAAGGTCAAAGATTTTCTGAGTCAAGTCAAGCCGTGTGTGTGATGTTAACTTACAGAGGAAGAAAGGGCTGAAAGGAAGAAGAAGCAGAAGAAGAAGAGGGGAAGCACGGCTCCCCCGCCGCAGAGCGCCGCTCTGCCCCCCTTGATGCTAATCCTCTGAAAGCTGTTTTCTAGCGAGGATTAGTGCCAGCGAGAACAAGGCTTAGAGTTCTCCGCCGAGCAGAGATGAGAAATCGAATACAGGTGCTTGTCGGAGGGCTGAGCGCGATGACTTTTCTGTGTGCAATATCATACAGGGGGGGATAGCTCTCACTGCACCAGCTGGTATTACATCCTTCAGGGCTATATTGTTGGAATTCAGGCCAATGCTGACTCGTGCAGAACAGAGGAAATATTCCTGTGAAGCTCAGAGGATCGTCTAACCCAGAAATCACAACCTCCCCTCCTCACAAAAAGACAGGGTGTTCTGTTCTTTAGACCTGCCGAAAGGGATAAATATCACCATAGACTTATTTTATAAAGAGTTTTTCAATTAACCAGTCAATCCTTTGCACCTTTGAATAGCACAAATAAAAAACAGTAATGGTCTGGAGTGGTTCTTCAGACAAAACAGTAAGAAAAAACCTGGAACAATAAGATCTACTTTCTGCAAAACAACATAATGTATTGGATAAGATTGTGGTTTTACCAACTAAGTCAATCTCAGAGAGAATGAGATCACCTGAAAGCTGTCACAAAGTGTGTGACAATTTATCTAAGATTTCCTACAGTTTGTGTCCAATTCAATCTGCATTTTTGGTGGATTTACTTTGTATTACTTCTGTACTATTGTGACTGAATCTCAGCCTGTCACTGACAAAAAACAAGAACTCTTAGTCGATAAACAAACAGGTTGCAGTTGCTCCTAAAGGATTCAATTGCAGACAGTACAGCCTGGTTCCTGACTGCAAGCTGCATCAACTATTGTTAAGTTAAATTATTTAGACCCTAAAACATACAAAAATATACAAGCCTATGTTAAAAAATACAGCAATTATCCATCGACTTATAAAAGTGTGGATTCCCCGCTCACTGCTGATTGGTGAGAACAAAAAATAACCCCTCTACTTAAACAGGCACAAACACAATGTCAAACTGAATAACAAAGTGAAGAACAAATAACCGTTCAGTCTGATTTTCTTGGCTTTTATTTCTTATTTCCGTCTCTGAACTGAGTAAGATTGTAGGCTTACATTTCAAACACTCCCAAAAGCCATATTATAGACTCAAAGATGAATCATAACATTTCTTTTATGGTCCAATTCAATTATTGATGTGCTGCTGCATCATTTAAATAAAGCAAAGTTTGAGTTTAAGCAGATTATCTTGAATTGAATATAGAACAAATTAATAAAATATGAGTGTATTCTTTGAAATGTGGGGGAGAAAGATTTTTAATTACAGTAAGAAGGGTATTTTGGTAACTGCACTCTGTTAGCCGCTAATGAGCATGTGTGTGATGTTAAACCTGATGCAGCAGAACCAACACACAGTATGTTGTACATTATATAAAAATAAACTCAGCTCGTCCTTGTTCAGGGGATTATTTTCTGTCATGAGCTGCTGTTTTTTGTTTTTTTCTTTCAGGCAGCCAGCTGGTGCGGTGGTGTATGTATATACGTGTGTTTATATGTGTGTGTGAGTTGCCTCCCTCGGGGTCGACGGCTCGGCACTTGTAATGCATGGCTGTGCTCACCTGTTCGACACCGGAGACGCATCGCCTCTATCGCCGGGGCCGTAAGACGGATGAGGAGGAGAAACAGCAGCATCGGCGCTCCTGGAGGTGACCTAGCCCAAGTGCGACACCGGGCGGAGAGGACGGCGGTGCAGGAAGGTCGGCGGTTAAAGGTGCTTTTGAGCAAGGCATTGAACACGCAATGGCTGCCTGTGAACAGCATGGGGGGGCTGTCACTCTGACCCACTTCCATACTTCATGTAAATGCTTTGTGTTATACATAACAAAGACTGACAGGGCACTATCTAATTAGTTGGAATTGATGCATAGACTCCACACAAGAAGAAGATCGCCCATGTGTGTTGAAAGTGAAGCCATGTTCTTTAAGGCCAACAGGGGGCGACTCCACTACTTGCAAAAAGAATACTTAGGGGGGACCTTACCAAGAAAAGATTCCAGCCATGGATTGTGCATCACTTGCACCCACTATCCCCATGTAAAGGTCCAGTTCACAAAAGATATTACACTAATGATATTCAAGTGTAAAAACGCTTGAGATGTGTGAATTAGAGAGTTTTGGAACAAGGTTCCTTTGCATTGAAAGGGGCCAATTGTGCCCCAGATAAATATGTAATGTTTTTTTTTTTAAACACATACAAATAGAACCGGCACATGACTACTCTTTGCTCTGCTGTGCAGTTATGGGTGCATTTGACACTTTGCATTTGATTTGTGAATTATATAGACAATGTCATTTTGTCTCATTTTGCACTGGTTTAGTGGGTGCCAAAGCCATGTAATCCTTTAGTGAATCAAGCCCTGATTGTATGGAGGTCTACATGAAAGATCAACTTCTTTTCACTTTTCACAAGGATGTAGTGGATTGTAATGCAGATCTGTATACTCTTTGGTTACCTTCAACAACTCTCCAACACTGTGCCACTCCAACCTCCAACAACCTGCGAGTGTATTACACAGGAGAGTATTACCTGTTCTGGAAACAACACAAAACATCTGCAATCAGGCTAAAAACATTAAGTTTTTAAGTAAATACTTAAACCTCCATAAACACCCCTCCACCTCGACCATGTTTGGCGCCTTCGACTTGGAACATCCCCATCTAAGCCAAAGGCAGACTTCAGTTCTGTTTGTGGAGGTTTGCGTCAGCAGACCTGAGAGTGAGGGTGGAAGTGTGCCAGTGACCAAGGGAGAGCATGTACAGGATGAAGAGGAGGGGTCCGAGAACTGAACCCTGGGGAACACCCTGGGAGAGGGAAGCAGAGGGGGATTAACAGATGTTTATGCTGATGAACTGATATCTTTCAGAGAGGTAGGATTTGAGCCAGGAGAGTGCAGTGCCGATGTTGAAAATGTTTTGGGAAACATTGGAATGGTTGATGGTGTCAAATACTGCACAAATAGACTATGAAGCAGAGGGAGATTTAAAGCGTAGCTACCTATAATAGAGGACTATCTTTTCTTACAACGAGAAAATGGTTCAATGTTCGATTTGATACTAAAAGAAATAAATAAATACAACTGTTATTGGACCAATCACCTTTTCCCTGATGCTTCACCTTTTTACCTAGATATATGTATTCACATCTGGCTTCATTAAATCAAGATGGAGATTTCCAAAATGCAAAAGCCTGAGGCTTCAAAGCGGTAGTCAAACAACCAATGGGTTATGTCAGGGGAGACATCCTCCTCGTCCTTATAGATTATTTATATCCTTGACTTCTGAACACAACTCAAAACTTAACTTCTGTTGAAAAATATTTTTGGAGAGGTTCTTTTTTTTTCTCAATGTTTCTTTTTTATGTATCTGTAGATCGGCCTCAGTCCATTTGGAGCCAAATGGACCCGCTTATTCATTTCTGTTGACTACAAGGTCCATCAACAACACACTGCAGAACTCCAAGCATTACATCCCAAGTGTGAACAGTTACAACACAGTGAGTGGGACAAATAACTGGATTTATTATCAGTCTTTTAAAACTTCTACTTGTAAAGCGGGTGATATAAAGCATGAGTTCAACTTTTTGCAACTCTGGAACCTAAACAGGAAACATCAGGTCAGTAATAGAGATGGGAGAAGAAAAACACCATTGCAGGTCAGCTCAAGTATCTTCATATTATTGTATGCTGCTGATCCTTTTAGTGTGGATCAGACTGCACACTCTCAGCCTTAAAAAAAATAGTCTGATGCAACAGAGTGGATTAAGAGCGCCTGGTTCTTCTGTTTCGTTTGTCATGGAAGAGGACAGCTGATGTGACGTCTCGGATGCTTCCCACGGCAGCAAAATAAAAGACCATGTCAGGATTTTATTTTTATTCCTCTGAGTGTGACAATATCTGTGACATGCTCTGTCAGACATTGTAGCTGTCAAAGAAGATTATTCCACTTGTTTACTCTGACAGAAAAGTCTGTAAATCAGTGAATTTATTTCTCAAAAAATATCAGCAAAAGCCCACTCTACAGAAGCCCTAAGTGGCATGTAAGCTCCCATGTAATAACTTATACAGGCTTTTATAATTTAGAAGCAATTTTTTTTAGTGTTCATTATGGTATAATCATTTTTCTGCGGCAAGAAGTGCCAAAGTGCACTACTACCCAATCGTCAAAATAGGGCCCTAAATGTTTTCTAATGACAGTATTGTGGATTTTTTTTGTGGAGCAAAAATCCTTCATCTTTTACAACCCTAATGTGTACCCTATCTTCATCATTTACTGAAGCTTAACAGTATTCTCAACAAGATATATTTGGAAAAACTTCTTAAAATATCAACAACCTTGTAAAAATGTTGTATGATTGCCATATTAAATCGTTTTCTTGTATTTTTTTCGCCTGTTATCCAGTCTGTATCCAGCTCTCTGATTGGACTGGGGAAATCCAGATTTTTTGGGATCGAAGTTATCCTACTCATAGTTTTATACTTGATGGCATTTTGTGAAACACTTCATCAGAATAACAGTAAAATAAAAAACTGCAGGTTACTCTGTCGTTGGCGTATTGGTCTGATGTGTTTGCTGACGTTTCCTCCCCTATACACTTTTCCATCGTCGCTGCAGAGTGAAGTGAAGGCAAAGGCCACAGCCCATCAGCTCGCTCATCGATACCTGATAACCTTTGAATGAGAAACGCACCACGCCTCCATCTGTACACATAAACAACACGCCTGATCAATAGAACCCTGTTCGATAGAAGTAAAAGTGCAGCAACACATTACAGACTCCCGCTGTTTCTTAACTTTGCAATTAGCTGAGGCCTGGTGGCCACACCCCCCTGCTGTGTCCTGCCAATCACGGCCTCGCTCCGCTTCCTGCCCCCCTGCAGACAGCCAGCAGCCTGGTGGAGTCCAGCCTGGTTCGAAGCTCACCATCATTAGTGAGCAGTGGGCGGTGCTCTCGTTAGTGTCCTTATTAACGAGCAGCAGGACTTCTAATTAAACAGCTCAGTGGCTGTTAAGTGACTCGTCTTTATTTTCCCGTGTCGCACCTGAACACAGTGACTTCTTTGTCCCACGCTCCAACAAACACTACAAACTCCACCCTCCATCTCCACCGTACTCGTTTACAAAAGATCCACTGCTCTCATTTCTGATGAGGCAACAGGTTTCATGAGCTGTTTGCTTCTGTGTGCTCAACATGACAACCCGATGACAGCTGGAACTATCTTTGCTAATGAGTCACCAAGTGTTTGAACAAAATGATCTCAATCTAAAGTTAGTCACAAGGAAAGAACAGCTGTTCAGATGTTCATTACACAATCAACATGGAACTATTCAACATGAAAAATATGTGGGACTGTAAAGAAGTTCTGACCAACATTTGTTTATAAAATGTGAATGTTTTTGCACCATCCAATAAACAATAGGATCATTTTAATCTAACTCTCTTTGGAGGAGGATTGTGTCCAGGAAAGTGAAAGGGTCAAAATGTTGCCAGTTGTTGAAACAACAAGGAAAAGTCGGTGTGTCACAAAAAAAAAATGTTATGATGCATCATCTGTGACTTGTCGTTCAAAAGCAAACCAATGAAAGCAGAGATTGGATTATACCGGAAAATCGCTTTGTATAAAGGGAAAAAAATAATACTTAACAGATAAGATCAAGTAAGGGCGGCTGTGGCTCAGAAGAGTATGGGTAGAGTAGAGTCAGCCGTCTCTCAACCGGAAGTTCTGGGGTTCGATCATCAGATCCTGCAGCAACATGTCCGATGTGTCCTTGGGCAAGACGCTTAACCCAGAATTGCTCCCACTGCTTCGTCGGTTGCATATGAATGTGTATGAATGGGATTAGTTACTCCTGATGGACTCACTACATAGCAACCGCTGTCATCAGTGTGTGAATGGGTCAGTGTGACATGCTGTGTAAAGGTGCTTTGAGTAGTCAGAAGACTGGAAAAGCACTTTATAAGCTCAAATCCATTTACCATTTACCATAATCCAATCCTGGTTTATGTCTGGATGAAATCACCAATCTGAGTTGTTTCAATATGGAAGCCCGAAGAGGACATACATCCACAGATTGCACTTTACTCCTGTGATAATGAGTTTACTTTTGGTTGTTTTCTTCAGATCATCATTTATTTAACTGGTTATCTCAGGATAGCAATTGATGACAGGATCCTTGGTTTAAAAATGTGGATAACCTAATCTGGATCAATTCTGTCCTGATCTAACCTTCTGATCAATCGGGCGCTTGGGAGCAGAATGCATGAAGCTTGAGGGATATAGTTTTTGAGACCTATTGTCATAGACAAAACTGTTGTTTGACCTGATTTTGGATCCTCAGAATAGGACAGAGAGTCAATGTGTCCTTTAAATGTATCTCGTAGGGACCTTGAATGTACAGTTTGAGGCATTAGTCTCTCCTTTTTGCACTTGGATGCAACGTATTGTTGAAACAACAGCGCGGTTCCCACAAGAAAGTTTTATGAAGATGACTTTCATTCGTTACACAGTACTGAATATGACAGACTCCAGGATTTCTTTGGTCTGAAGAACAGCAGTGCAATATTCGCTGACAACATGTAATATGTTCCAGGAAGTGAATTCCTGAGTTATTTTTCTATTCTGTTGTACAAAACGTCTAACAAAGATCCATGTCGGCAACATTTAGGGAATAAAAGAACGCTGCTCAGCCACAGCATCGCTGCAGGGGTGAAAGTACATCGTTTCTTCTCCACTTCATTTCAAGTACCTGAAAACTGGAGGCGAGTTTGAAGGAGGAGGAGGAGGAGAAGAAAAAAAAAAGGAAAGGAGAGAAGAATGTCTACGACTGTCAGGCAGCATTGGTCGTTTATCCAGCACACCGGCGGTCACAGAGCCGTGAATAAGGGAAGCAGGGGGGGAAAAAAAGAAAGAAAGAAACCGATCCCATTTCATCTCTGCGGGAACATGACAGAGGAATAAAAGCAATACTAAAGTTCAATGGGCCCTGCAGATTTCCTTCCACATGCAATTTGTCACAAGCAGCGAGGTCCATCCGCTGGAAGGAGCCCCTCCTGGAGCCCCATGACTACTGCTGCTGCCACTGTGTGTCTTACAATGCTTTATTGTTGGAGGAAGCACTACACCCTCAACATACATGAGTGTGTGTGTGTGTCCTTTGTCACATTTAAGGGCCAGAGTCATACTTTACAGAGCGACTGCACACTTCATCTTGTTATGAAGGAAAAGCATTGTTGCACTGACCTCTGTGGGTCAAAGGGTTTAAGTCTTTAGTACTTGTGACCACACCCTGCTGTGATGTAGTGCCTTGTTACCTGCAACACTGCACACAGGGTGGACGGAGAAGACCGCAGTCATTGAATAACAGGGAAAATAGCGTGATGTTTGGCCTTCTTTAAGAATAAAGCTAGATACCTTACAATACCATATCATACTACCATACCTTCATCAAACCATACAATACCTGAGCCTGAGCCCTAGCCCAGTCCCGGGTGGGGCCAAGCCTGGTCAAGTTCCATAAACTTGAAATAAATATTAGGTCACACACAAATAAAATAACTAAACACACAATAACTAATTGTCTTTGTCTTCTGCTCAAGCAGAGTTTCGGAAAATTAGCTCTCTAGGCTACAGTACCACAGTTTTCCACTAGGACAAAATCGCAGGTTTCCTCAGCAGTTCTTTTAATAATGTCATACTTAAGTTACCTTATCATTTGCCCCAAGTACAATTTGATTATTTTATTCATGAAGTAATAATAATAATGCAAGTTCGAGGTAGGCTAAATAAAGCACAGTATACAAGGGGTTTATAAAGGACAAAAGAAGGCAGCAGTGTCTGTTTTAAGTGAAAGGTAGTAGATATAAAAAAAATAAAGGAAGTGTAGAGTTGTAAGTACGAAACACACATAAACACACACAGTTACACACTCTCAGCGGAACATTTTAAAAGCTCGTTTCACTTTTTACATTTAATGGTTTGGGTTTTGTCCTTTATTGCTCCATTAAACACTTTTCTGCACACTTATTTAATTGAAAGAGCTGACTTTAAATCATTTGGACTTCTGATGAATCAGGCGGACTAATGGCTTAGATGGCAGCAAGTGAGTGTCTAAAAATTAGGAGGCCATCAGACACATAAAGATAGATTATGTTGCAAGCTAAATTGGTTTCTACCGACTTAGACCCCCCTTGTCCTGTTTGAAATAACTTCTCTGTAATCACTACACAACACTTTTCGGATTAACATCAGATCATTGAAACATCCAGAAGCCCATTAGGCACTGATCACGTCCATTAAGTGACACCTGTCATCCAATCACAGCTTCCGTCGAGTGCATCAGACATACTCTTTTAAAAGTGCTGATATAAGCTTCACTCATTGATGGTTTTCCGTTGACTTGTTGGGCACAAGTGTATGGTTAAAAAAAAGGAATAAACTGGCAGAGACTTTGCAGCAACAACAAGCAATAGGAAGCAAAGAAGACAGAGGTTAAGTCGGTCAGCGATTGACTCGATGAAAGCATTCTACACTTTATGCCACTGGGAGTTTTCAACAGACTCCGGAGGAGAGCATGACCTAACTCGGCATGCTGCTACAGAGATTCACAAAAAGGTGTAGGCAACGTCAATGCATTTTTCTTCCCTGTAGCTTTTAAGGGCAGCGAGAAATATCCATGGAAAAGTGAACTTGGTGAGTCATACCTTTTGGTAACCAATGTATTTTCTATTTTTGTTCTAAAGATCCAACCTTTGATTCATCAATTTTCTCACTGCTGTCGCTTAAATCTCGTAACATAGGTACTTCTAATCGAGAATAATGTTTGTTAAAAAGTTGAAAATTGCACTGGTGTTGTCAGCCCTTGGTCTTATATTAGTGGAACAAGAATAGAAGAGGCGCTTCCGTATTCTGCACTGGCTCTGCTGTTTCGCTTAGCTGAACAGCCAATCAGAGAGATTCCTACCCCCAACCGCGCCGGCGACCGCTCACGCCGATTCAACATGTGGAATCGGCCAAAAAAAAGGCCAACTGGGGCCGACGGGTAGCGACAAAGCTGGACCCACCACAAAAACCAGAGCATCGACCGCTCACCGACAGACGGGCCTTAAAAGTGGAGTTTGAGATTTATTATGCCTTTGAACATTTTGAAATGATAGACACACAGACTAGCCTTGTTGGTGAGGTTAAGTAAAACATCATAGTCCAGTTTCAGAAAGTCCTCATGTAGGCTACTTACAGATGTTGCATGTTCCATTTATGTTATGACTTATGTTACCTATATGACATAACTGATGTTCTTTACACAACAAAGAAACACTGGGTAAGTTAAAGTACTTTTTTTAGTCAACATGTGAGTGTGGTACGCAAGGGGTAGAGTACTAGCAGGGAGGCATGATTGGTACCTCGTGGCAGACATTGGTCAAAGTTTTTACAGGCTCAAAACTGCTACGTATGACATATTTTCTTTATTACTTTTACAGAGCACAGGAATTATTAATTTCTGACAGGACCTAAAGACAATTTCTACCAAAATCTTAAAAAGTGTAACTGGAGAAAAATACCAACCAAGCCTTTAAATGCTCATTATACTACACCCCTGACTTCAATAACTAAGCAGAACGAACTGGCTGTTGATAGTCCATTCTTGTGGCCTGTTACAGCGCTGCTGTGTCCACATGTCAACAGTAAAACAGAGAGTATAGAGAAATGCCCTCCCTCGTCTTCTCCCCCTCATCATCCTCTCCATCTCTCTCTTCCTATCTATAGCCTAAGTGCTGATTAACTCCCCATGAGGCTGAGGGCTTGAACACCAGTGAGGACTCCAAATTAAAGACCCCTCTTCCTCTTCCTGTGCAATCAGCTGCTCCTTCCTGCTCCTCACAAGTGATGTCGAGCTTCCTCTCAGCACTTTGAGGGAACAAGCTCCATTTTTTTCACCTCTCTTCCTCAAAGTTTTCTCTGTAAGTGTTGCGTCGAGTAAGTGAAGGAAGTGTCGGAGCAGCAGGGAACAAGGACACAGGGACCTAAATTCACAGACCAGCTTTCTGACAGAGGAAGGCTACTGTAAACACTGTTGTATTCCTGCAGATTCTCCAAATACAGAAGGGAATGCTCTCTCTTCTTCTCTTCACCTTCTGATAGTGGAAAAAAGTAACAGTACAAATGTTGTGATTATTTTAGGAGCTACATTTGACTCTTCTCTGTCTGCAAAATAAACATTTCTAACTTGAGTTCTTTTATCACGCGCAAAAAATGTTTAAAACCATAGTAAGCTGTTCAAGCGTACATATATGAAGTCCTCTGATTTTACATTTTTATTGATAAAGGAAATAAACTTGGACCCCTGAACAGCCATATACGGAAGCCCTAATGGACATACTTCATACATTTTATTTTAACATTTCAGCGGTTTTCCTCGAGATCTCAACATATTCAACCCATTATCTCGAGATTACTGCGATGGTTTTCCCACGATGACCAGTTAATTTCCTGAGATCTTGAAAAAAAGACACATTAACCCCCAATTTGCACATAGTCCGTTAGCACCCCGGGTTTTTCTACGTCGAACAGCTACTGCAAATACTGAAAACAAAATGCTCTCTCTACTTCCACTTTCTGATAGTGGAAAATAGTTTACTTCCAACAGCAATACAAATGTTACATTGGACACTCCTTGGGCTTCATTTGACACTCCTCGGTCTGCATGATAAATAATGAGAGAAAATAAACATTTCAACTTGTGAACACAAAGCCAAGTACATTTAAACGCGCTGTTTAAACACAATCATTGATTCGAGTGGCAGCGAACAGCGGCGTAGTGCGCCGCGCTGATGGACCACGACCAAGTATGTGGAAATTGGAGGTTACTGGAAAACCAGCATTGTTATCTACAGGATACAAAATAATAGGTCAAAAATTACTGGAAATGATTCATACTGCCGGGAAACTTTAGTTAAATAAATTGCATGGATGCATGTCCTCTTCAGGCTTCCGTAGTCAAAGCATGTTTGGGCAGGGAACAACTTTCTGCTTTATACATTTTTTGATATTCCTTCTCAAGAATTTGAGTTACATTTGTGTTTGTGTGTTTCCAAGAAATAATTAAGTGAATACAAAAATTATAAGTAATAAAGAAATCGTATACTTTTTCTTTTCTTTTTTGTCCTTTTGAAGAGCCGAACCTCTAAATGGAGAACATGAGTCGGTTGTCCATCAGGAATTCAACAGAGCTGCAGATTTGTCTGAACATGTTCCCGGAACGTGTGATTCAAAATAAAGAGAATCAAGTCAGATACATACACATCCTTTCTTCTTTTTAATCTCCACTTCACAGAGAAAAAATAACCTTTGAAAACATGTAAACAGAACTCACAGGAAATATTTCAAACATTAAAACTATATTATTGCACTCAACTAGAATGCATGATCAATTATTTCTTAACCACAAAATCATAAAGATTCAAAATGTATGAATTTCTGATTGTTGATCTGATAGCCAAATGGTCTTGTGCTCATGATGAAAAAACACTAGCATGTGCGAGATAAAATAAACATCAGTAAGCCACTGAAGATGAAAAACACAGCATGCATATTATACATCTTATCATATACATGCATCATACAGTCAGGCATGATGATAATGAAAATGAATATTATATACAGTATATATAATATATAGTTTTCTGCAGTCTTCTTTAGCCTCCTGAATAATAAACAATAAACAGACTTATTATTTTCTAACCAGGTAAATAACCCATGGAGATCAAGATCTCTTTCACAACGGTGACCTGGTCAACAAGGCAGCAGTAAACATCATAACAAATATTACATGATAAAGAGACAGTTTACAAACAATAAGTTACGAGAAAACAACAATTACAATGTGCAAATCGGTTTACAGATATAGTGCAGAGTCGTGAAGACAGATTACAATTCAGAAACACAGGTACTGTCCAATTGTCTCGCGTTTTTTGTCTTTTAAGATCGAGCCAAAGGCTTCAAGTGAAATGAGATCTGCCATTTTCAAGTTGTTTAGGAGAAAGTTCCAGAGGGAGCAACAAAACTAAACGCTCTTTTCCCGAGCTCAGTACAAGCTCAGTTTAAAAACATCACACGAACGCAAGGCATAGCGGCTTCTGGTTCTTTGAAGGTATGAACGTAAATAAGAAGCAACCAAACCAAGAATTGATTTATAAAGAACACTTAAATTATTGATGGACATTTATGTATGTTTTTCATTTCCATAGCACCCGTAAATTTTAATTAGCACCCGCTTGATTCTGAAACTTCTCCTGAAAAACCTTGATGAAGTACCTGCCATTAAAAGAGTGTGAAAACAACTTGATAATTTCGTACTTAAACCTCAGTTGAACACCTCGCTTTAGCTTCACCATTTAAAAATAATCATCCCTACGTTTTGTGAGGTGGAGTGTCCTGGAGTACTTCATAAATATTCAGATTTTCTGAGCGGGGGGTCAAGTGGACAGAAGTACCTCAATTTTGTTTGAAAAATAACTTGATTTGAAATCAACAATATAAAATGGGATCAGAGTGAATATATAGAAAAGTAAAGTGAATGCTACCCCAGGAAAAGTTGACATGGAAAGATCTAAATTGTATTTTTTAATGATTTTCACAGTGCTTTCATTCTCAGATATCCATGTGTGTAACTGAAAGTCCTCTGGGAATAAATGTGAAAACACGTGACTGTACAGAAGGAAAACAAAACTTTCATTTATTAATGTGACCTCACTGTGTACAGTTCAGACTTTATTTAAATTACAATCATATTTAATGTTAATTAATGCTAATGCATGATTTAATGGAACAAGCAATGCTGGCAGAGGTTGTAATTAAGCACAGTGTAAGCCTCTGTTGCATACTGTGTGTGTGTGTGTGTGTGTGTGTGTGTGTGTGTGTGTGGCAGTTGAATGCACTTGGAAAGAAACACGACTGTATTTCTGCAGCTTCGTTTCTGCAGCGGCAGCAGTGACTTGTGCTCTGTGATCTTCGCAGGTCGACATCAGCGTCAGCTGCAGTAATGAGGTCAGAGGTCAAAGATTGCAGCACAACAAACGTTTACCTGACCTCCAGTTCACTATGAAAGCTGAGTCCAAGCCCAACAATCCTCTGAGGTCAGAGAGCGTGATGACTCTCAGCGCTGCTTTGTATTGGCTGACACGTTTGTCAATCATTTGAGGACTTGCTGCATGAATAAATGGTAATTTTTATGTTTTTTTTTTTGGTTTGGGTTTTTGGTTTGGGTTTGTATTCTTATATATTCTTGACACACAGGGGCCTTGAAAACCTACATCCTTATGAAAGGAACAATATGTGTTATTATGTGGCCTTAGCACCTGGCTTTGGAAGCATCAACGTTTTTATGTTTTTATATGAGCTGCTTGAAATCAATTGTTACTTGAGGGATAGGTCAAGATTTTTGAACTGCGTGAACAGGTGGGAATCCAACATTTTTAGTCAAATTAAAGATGGAATGTGACTGTATCCTTGAACATCTTAAAAATAACTTGTGAAAACACACCTGTTCAACTGAGCCTATGACCTTTGCTTAATACGGAGGGTTAATTATCTGACTCTAAGATGTTATTGCAATAAAAAGTGTGATTTGATTCATTTTGCGGGGCTATTCAATTCAGTCATTTATGGAGATAAATATGTGAAAAAGTTTGGCCACTTAAAGCTCCTTATGGAAGTTCTGAATGTGTCAATTTTGGCGCCCTTGATCTACGTGGGTAAATATTTTATTTTCAGAACAAAAAATATCTTACTGCTTCATTTTAACAGTCAAATGTATCACTCATTTTGAATCTTTGCTAATACCTTGAGCAACCCTATTATTTTCCTACAAAAGGAGTTTTAGTCTCAGCCAACAGCAGGGGGCGCTGATGCTGCTGACTCCTGTTTGTTTCTCCTTTAGCCTCAGATTTTGACACTGTAGCACCATAACAACGGTGGTCATGTCTCCAGATGCTATTATTGGGTGGAAATACGCTTTAACCTAGCTGCCCACTTGTTTAGCCACCCACTCCCAAAAATCTCCTCATCTTCTGCTCGATTAGCAGGCTAGCTAGCGTGTGTCATGGAGTTTACCTGACCTTTGACCTGTGCTGAGTGCTCCCTGAGCTGTGTGTGGGTTTAGCTCAGCTGAAGCAGCCCATCCATGACCATTTGTTTTCCCAGCATCCTCCTCGACTCACTGTTGGGCTCCATGCAAAGAGGACGAGGGAGACCCAGAGGTTGTGCCAGTCTGAAGGTGGACTGTCTTTGATTATGCGATCTAATCCTCGCTGTAACACGCCGGCGGCCAGGCAGGCGTGGGCGGCAGGTAATGGTGGTTGGTGGAGGGGCTGGGGGGGGGGGTTGTTGTTGTTGTTGTTGGATGTTGCTCTCACACATCCTCTCTGACACAGGTAGGCGATTCATCCCGCGCTGGACGAGCTCCAGGGCAGAGCGGCGAGCGTGATTCACATCAATCCAAATTCACCTTCTTTATTTCCCCCCGCAAACCTTTTTCTCTTCAAGCACCACTTCTTCTTCTTCTCTGGAACACGGCTCTGTTTGGCACCAAACACGGCGGCCCGCTCACTCTCGCTCTCTCTCTCTCTCTCGCTCTGTGAATGTGTGTGTTTACGTGTGTATATGTGTATCGTTTAATCCCCTAACCAAAGACCTTTTATTTTTTCCTTTTTGTAAAAGTGCATTTCAGAGAGCTGAACCTCTTCTGTGTTTTTTTTTTTTCCCGGAGCTTGTGATGTTGGCCGCCCACGACCGCGGAGGATTTGGTCCAATCTTTGTTTACAATGCAGACACTGCTGACTTTTTGCTCTGTTCCAATTTTTCAATTATGTGTCCTCTGGTGAATAGCAATTACAATTCACTTGACGGAATACGAGCGTCTTCTTTCCCCCTCCTCCTGTTGTGTGTGTGACGTGGATAAAAACACTTGTTATCTCTAATATGACTACAATGGTTACTCCTCCCGACGGGGCTAACTAAACAGAGGCTTATCTGTAACTCTGACACCACAATCCATCTCTGACACGGACAGACGCAGTGCATTAAGCTGATGCAGAATAAGGCCTCCCCCACACACTCAAATAAGCGTCTGTTTCAATTATTTTACATTGGAAGTCCGATTTGTCTTACTGTCACATCGAATTGCAGCGGAGGCTAAATTGATTGGAGTATATTGGACGGCGGGGCAAGTGACAGGGGGAGGCCTGTGGTTATAGATGGAGTGATGTTACGTCTCTTCCACGCTGTTTCATCTTTCCTGGATTCATTCTGGATCCTTCCAGTTGTACTAATCTTTATTTAAACATTTAATGTGATTAAAGTCCTCAAGTCTTGGGATTTTGAAGAGGTTGGTCAAAACTTCTTCTGGTCCTTAGTAGGTCAAAAAACTCAAATCTCAAATCTGATTTGAACAAGATTGTGTCCCAAAAATGTCACGATGGTTTGTACTGTTAAAGAATCAAGTAGTGCATGATTATATATTTATTTTAGGGGCATTTTTTGTATCTTTTATACTCTTTTATATATATATATATATATATATATATATATATATTTTTTTTTTTTTTAAAGCCTATATATCTGGCTATTCAACTTTTGCCAGAGTTGGACCAGGACTAACTACACAACAGCTGTATGTATATCAAGTACTGTACATCGTTTGAAAGCTGATTTCAGACGACAATGTTAACCATTCCAAGGTCCACCCAACACAGCAGCCACAATCTAAGCATCTGTCAGACCAATGGAAACATATAAATTACTTTTTATTTACTCACCATTCAAAGGTTTACTTTACTTTCCTGTGCATAATACTTGAAAAACAAAGGTCCTGCTGCATTGGCAAGACTCCCTGCGATCTAAATCCAGTCAAATATTTATTCCAAAACACATCCACATAGGTCCTCAAATTGCTTCAAATTTACTGCCACCATTCAGATATTTCACAGGATTTTGGTAATATAAAATAATTTATTTTTATCTGCTTTCGAGACATCAACATGGCGACTGCCCTCGGAGCTCTCGAATGGCACCTATTTTGGCCAATTACAAGCCTCCATTCACTGTTCCCAACCTATAACATCCAATGAGAGCCTGAGTTAAAAGAAGTGTCTGCCCTTATTCTGACATCTCTACACCCAGCCAACTGCCCACAACCCTGGAGGAATGACTGATGTTTCTTGTAATCAATGAGATTCTGGACACATGATTATACTGCTTCAATCAATAGCTTGCACCCTGAAAGGAGGAAGACAGTTTTTTAAAAACCAAACAGACTTCGATCTGTAACGAAGCCACAAGTTATGTCAGCTGCAGTCATGATTTTTGGAAGAATTTCAACACATTTTGAAACTACAGAACGTTAAATGAGACCTTATGTGGGCTTGTCGTCCATGCAGTTCGAGATAAGCATTAACTTTGTTCACCATATATCTGGATATAATTTTTTCCTCCAATTTTACAGGATTATTAAGAGGGTTTATCAATTCTCAACCAGCGTTCATATACTCTAGTTCCACTTAACTTCCAAAAACTCCAATGATTGTATTTTTCCAAGATTGCAGTGTTTTAAAAGTGAAACCCTTTTGTTTGTTCTTAGGCCAGAATTAGTTGAAAAACAGAAAATAAAGAAAAAAATATGATTTTGTCTTAAAACCAAGTCAAATGTGTGAAACTATAATGATCACTTACAAAGAAGACCTGTTGGGTTTATACTTTTTTTTCTGACTTGATATTGTCTTGTTAAGATGTATTTATTCACATTACACTTGCACAGGAGCAACAGATACATCTCTGCATCTGCAACGTGCATTGATTTTCATCAGACAACATCAACAGCAGAAACCTTGTTAGTCTCCGGGTCAAACAGAAGCCTAACAATATACATTCAGAGGTTTTTAGTTACAGCTCTTTGTGACCATGCAAATTAAAAAAAACCTGAAGCTGACTGTAATAATAAAGGAGGTGGTGGCCGCAGTCACCTGTTCTCCAGGCCGGCTGCAGGGTTTCAGCGGCGACTGTCAGCGGCTGACAGAGAGCAAGAAGACACTTAAGATAATTGGCTCCCATCCCTCCCGCCTTCACCTGCGGAGAGGAATTAAAATAAGAAATGGGGGGAAATGACTCTAAGCTCTCACAGCTCGCCGCTGAATCATAAATCAGCCGTCAGTCATCGCAGAGCGCCGCCGATGAATCATCTTCTGGCACCTTCCCTTTTTCTCTTTTTTAAAGCCCAGCTATCTCAGTCATTAGCTCTCCTGGCCTTATGAGAGGTGTGACAGCGAATGTGTGTGAGTGTGTGTGAGAGAGAGGGAACACATGCCAGGATGATCCTTAACTGTAATAGATGTCAAACGACGACTTTGCGAGACAGTCACTGTAACCAGCGGCAACCTGGGCAGAGCAGCGATCAGCCAGGGGACAGAGTACAGAGACATTGATGAGTGGATGGTAGGGAGAGAGAGAAGGCTGAGGAGGGAGTCCTGGTGGCTAATTTGCTCCCCCTGTATTTGAGGAGGTGTTGGGAGGGCACGTCGCTGCTGTGTTGCCTTTGACAGAGGTTGGTCTGATGACTGGAGGAGGAGGAGATGACATGTTCAGTATGTTTGCAGTCTGATCTCACCGAGAAACACTGCTGACTGTGACATCTAGTATATCGCTGTCATGGAAAATCATGTGCTTCTGTTTTTTAAGATAAATGGATCTGTATTTTTTATACATCTGTTAATGTCATCATATATACCAGCTTTTTCCAAGCAAGAATATCAGGAATTTCCTGCAGTGTGAATAAGAAAATAGAGCAACGACTACTTCATTAAGTATACAGTTGGAGTCATTAAGATACCAAAAATATAGGGAAATGTTTTGATTACTTACTTTTTTTACAAGTAAATAGTTTGGTCTTTTACAGTAAAAAAAAAAAAAAGACCCGTCTGGTTCGGGTAGCAAATGTAGCAAATATAAACAATTAAAAACCTTTCCACTTCAGTCCACTTTTGGGTTTTGATGGTCAACCCACTGGAAAACAACAGTTTCTTAAGAAAAGGTATGTACCTTTTTTAAGTAAAGTCATACATAGTCAATATAAGTATAATAATATAGTCAACATGTTGTAAAATTTCACATCTTGCTTGGGTGGCCTTCTTGCACCATGCCCATTTGTGTAGGGTGGAAAAGTGGACTCAGGGGGCAGAACTAACACCTAGCTGTGGGAGTGTCACCCACTTGGGGGAGGGGTTACTGCCCTTTGTGATGTCATGAAGGGAAAATCTTCAAATGGTCTGTTTGAGCACACATATGTTACCTTTAATGCCTGTTTTTCTTGATTCTTACAAGGACATAACAAAAAAAAATAATTTTGGTTTGGTTAAGAGAAAAGAAAAATGCTTGGTTAAGTTCAGAAAACACGTAATTTTATTGGTAACTGAGCTCATTTGGTTTCACACTGGACATAAACCAAGACTCCTGCCAAAGAAAGCAGACTTTGTCTTTCCACCATGTTATCGGATACTGCTGCAGATGAGTTGACAATGAATGCTGTGACACAGACTTGATATTTTTGACTTGAGGATGGGAGTGGGCTGCGTGTCTTCTAGAGTTAAACTGTCAGGTTTCATAATCTATCAACAGTAGGATGCTAGCTAATGTTAGCCTCAGAGCAGGATTGGTAACTGTTTCTTGTCAACACCATCAGCTGCTCTGTCTCCTGAAAGTCTTCTGTGTCAGCCTTGATGAGTCTGTGAAATCTTCGGTTGGATTTAAAGTGGATCAGTAAAGATCACATTATCATATAATCTGCTCAGGACATTTCTACTGACCAGTAGCTTTCCACAAAAACAGTTACTCCTCACATGATAAGATGTGTAATGCATGTTTGTGTTGCATATAAATGGAAATTATAAATAATCCGAAGCACTTCCAGAATCACATTAATAGCTCAGTGTAAAGGTAAACTTTAGGCATGGTATTCTCCCAACTGACTGTGAAGCTATTTCTTACTCTGTGTTTGCTGCAGTTCAGTGGTTTGCTAGGGGCCCCCTCAGAGGTCCTACCTCTGGGTGGTG
This sequence comes from Labrus mixtus, assembly GCF_963584025.1. NCBI lineage: Eukaryota > Metazoa > Chordata > Actinopteri > Labriformes > Labridae > Labrus > Labrus mixtus. The sequence goes on along the minus strand of NC_083621.1, from coordinate 18,082,862 downwards.
TTTCCTGTGTAACCTGCAGGAGGAGCAATGTAAGCATAACACTTTGACAGGAAGTTTATAAAACTGAATTAGTTTTCTTATTTCACAGGAGCAGGAAATAGTACAAGCTGCTTAGTCCTTAAACTGCAAACAAACAGGACTGATGTACGTGAAACACATACAGGTAAGTGAGACGAAACAAAGAACCATGTTTCAATACTTTTTTATTGAATGGATTTTCTTTTCTGTTATCTTCCTGCAGATGTTTTTCTTGTCCAGATTGCCTCCATTTCTTTTTTTGCATGGGATTATGGTAAACAAGTCTGACCATCAAGATGACGCTCAAGAATCAAACACATTTGTCCCGCCTTTCTCTCTTCTGATGATTCTTGGGATCTGTAATGCAGTGAAGTCTAAATGAAGTCAGGTACTGAGACACTGAGCTGAATCTTGTAATTTAAAAGAAAATAGGTTAATAAAGAGTCATGGGACTGGATTTAGAGACAGGGAGATGGAGGGACGAAGGAGGACGAGGAGAGTGTGTGTGTGTGCGTTTTTTACAGTGTTTGTTGGTGTGTGCTCGTGTGTGTTTACATGTGTGCTTTCGTGTTTGTGTGTGTGCGTGTGTGTGTGTGAAGCCTCTCAGTCAGCCTCTCCTGACCTCCCGCCTTTATTTAAGTGCTGAAAGAGGCAATTTGCCTGCAGTCCGCCTGCGTCCTGGGCCCGCCGCTCCGTCTGAAGTAATCTGCCATTTCAGACCCATTTTTACCTGATTGCTTCGTCAGAAACGGAGTGACACCGAGGTCGCACTCTCCGATAGGAATGTAGATGCAACAGAAACACTGTACAGCTGCAGATTGAAAATGAGGAGTGGACTGGAGAGAGAGGAATAAGAAGAAAAAAAAAAAACCTTTCTGACATTCAGGACTTGATGGAGCTGATAAAATGTCAGGTGTTTGTGAGGAGGTGGAGGTGCGCGGCGGGCAGATGACCTTTGGCATCGCTGCGTCCTGATACAATGCTGCACACAGAGGACAACTTGGTGTGATTATGTTTACAAGGGCTGCAACTAATGCGTTTTAAGATTGATGTTTTTATTCGGTTTTTTTTTTTTCACAGCCATTTTCGTACTATATTTACAGTACATCAAACAGAGTTATTCGAGTTTCAATTGAACTTTAAAGCAACGATTTGTAGGAATGTGGTTCAGTGCGCTTTGGCGCCCACCGTAGGTCTCTTCATGCGACTGCACTGTCATAAGCCTCAGTGCTGTTAATGCCCACCCTCTTACTCTCATACAGGCGGGTCGCTGCCACTCATTCTTCGTGTTCTGACAGCTAACGGCTATCCGTCTCCTGAGCGTGCCACCAGCGCCACTACGCCCTGCTCCGTATCAAATGTGCTGTGAGTCAGTTTTAGACAGGCACATGTCAAACTAGACAGAATTTAACAACCCAGACAGGAAGTCAGACAAGGAAACGCACAGAGCGTCTGGTCAATTTCAAAATAAAACACAATAACAAACAGGTCGGTTTCGTTAACAGCAGCCCTCCCGTGGTGGGCTTCCGTGATTATGATGAATTTAAGTGACAATCAAAACATCCAAAAACTAAAATGCATTCATAGTGTTAAAACAAGTCCTAAAAGTTGTTTTAATCCAGTATTAGAGGAACTTAACATACTTTCTGTGGTAGAAAAATGATTTTACACATATAGTGAATTGTATGTAACTGCTGAGTTTCCAGAACTCTCGGCTGAGTTTAAGATTGTTCTGTTCAGTTCTGTTTTTCTAGGCAGAAATTATAGCTTCCAGTAAATTCAAGTAAAATCATCTCTGCTTTAATAAATCACGCAGTTAAAGACCCTGTCTTCATCTATTGTTCTCAAAGTTACATCATCTCTGAGAACAGATTGATAAAGGCTGCCTCTTCGCAGCCGATTATCTTAGCGATCCATCATGAGATATTTAGTCGACACACAAATATCCAGTGATTTTTTTATTTTTTATTTTTTTGAAAGCCTTGTTATGAGAAGATGAGCAATTAAGCGTGTCTGGCATCATAAGAATACACACAAGTACGCTTTTGCTTTTAATAAGCTCTAGATTTTTGAAGAGATCATCCTGGTTGAAACAACTTGAATCTGTCTTTGAGTTTCTGTGACTCATTTCAAATGAATCAGTCCCACAAATACAACATATATTAGTCAACTAAAGACTTAGAGGACAGGTTTTATCCCTTTATAACTATGCACTTAACTGCTGTGTTTTTTATGCACTTAAACATGTACAAGGACATGTATAATATAATAATTTTAGAACGGCAGGGTCACATGAGGTCAAATGAAAAAGATTAAAATGAATAAAAGACAAATGCACCTACATCCTTTGATCTTCTTCATATCCTGTTTAGTGTAAGTGCAGGATAATTTGTTTACATGTGTCTTCATATCCTGAACACTAATAGCCTTTTTTTTGTGTATGAATGGACAAAAGCAGTTGATTATTACCATGGAAACAGTGCGGGGAAAGAGGAGGCTGTGGTGCAGAGCAGAGTGCGTTCACATCCACATGAACGTGTAGCAGTGAAGCCAATAACATGCTGCTTCAGACAGACAGGTCACTATGCTTATAGATCCGTGCATACAGAACATACTGTGGATAAATGAGGCTGTATAATGAACACACAAAGGTCACGGACCAGCGAACATTCAGCTTCAAATACAACATCGGATCAGATCAATAGAGAACATGGCCCTGTAATGTGTGTAAGAGGGACAATATTGTGTGAACTATGACTGCCATTCACGTTTCTTTTATTTACCAGAACTGATGGAAATCACATGAAATGAGGGCCTAAAAGGGAGAACTCTGTAAAGAATGATCAAAACAACAAACGCACATTTATATAGACAAAACAGCTCCGTCAGCATGACAGCGCAACTCTCCGAGCATAAAGGTGCAGATAGCTTCTCTCCACACTAAGACCCAAAAACAACACCAGGACAACTCTATATGTTTGTAACTGAATATCATTAGTTTCATATCCTATGTGAATTAGACCTTAAGATGAAGCAGATAGAATGAATAAATGATGCGCACATTTTGGAGCTATAAGCAATCACAGTTCATTGAAAGTGAATCAGGACCTGAGTGAATTTAAGACAAATTTACAGGGGAACGAGTCAATGAAGAGAAGGTTTCGTCAAAGGGAAACTCTGTTATTTACATTTTGTCATTTTTTATTAGGACCTGTACATTGAAAAACGTCCATTTTTGTTTCTGCTGGGCTTGTTTTATGTGTTCTGTTTAGCATCTTTGATAAACAAATATGGGAGGCAGCAGTTTTACACCTAGACGTTAATCTAATGTTTCTAAAGCCATTATATCACGCAATAAATATTGTCTTTTGCCACAAGAATTGTTATATATTTGCGTATATATGGTACTTCAAACATTTTAGGGTTCTTCACAACATGGCTATGAATTTCTGCCACAAAGTATTTGCTCTATGTGTTTGGTGACCTGGTGAGTGTAATACTTGTGTTTATGTGTTAGACTTACAGCTCACTGAGAAGCAACATCAACAGCATCTGTTAATCATTGTTATGTGCACAACATGACATTGTTTTGTTTTCTTTGAGGCACTACCTGACCGCCATACGTTCATCAACCCCTGATCTGCTGCACCTGTGGGCTGACTTCAAAAGCCTGAGTTAAGCTCCTCCCCCTTGTCTCTCAATCTGCAGCCAGGATCAGAAGCATGGCTTCAGCCACCATTTTTCCTTTCCTTTGAGTTTCTGTTGAACCTTGCTGGTAATAAAGATTATTTTTGCTATTATGACGCTGCTTTGACTGTTATTTTGATCGACTCATCTAACTCTATTAATCCCATTACTTTATGGATTTAATTATTTATCCTAAAGATCAACACTATAATCCACTGATTGTAATTTGAATACCTTGTAATCTCAGTGTCAAATAGTAATTTGTGTCAATGATGCTTATTTGTACCATCAGTTTAATATCACAGCAGAATACGCTTATTTAGAATTATCAAACCATCTCATCTCATTATTTCATAAATAACTAGCATCACTGTAATTAAACCCTGTTTGAAAAGACAATTTCATGCTACTCAGTGAAAATTATTTTTTTAACAGTGCAGAGCTGCTGCTGTTTTCAGCATTCCGATTTTAAAGGAAGAATGTGTGACTTTTTGATTGAATAGATGTCGCCCTTGAGCAACAGCATGAAGTGGAAACAAACTGCAGTTTGGTGACACCTCCGCCATACTAAAAGCCTCCACTCTCCTCCAGCAAAACACCTCCAACCCCACATGGAGTTGCAATAGCCTGTAGCCTGTATTGCTGTGTTAGCAGGCTAATGTTAGCACACTTTAGTTAGCCTGTAGCTTCACATTGCATATAAATTGACACAAAGTGAGCCAGATCTAAAAATGTTACATGACATCAAAATAAGCATAGAGCAGGCTATGTTCTTCTTCTTTTCTCCTTGACTAAAACAGCCATTATACACAAAGAGAGGAGTCGGCTGTACCGTGTATGTAATCATGATGTAAACACGGCTCAGTACACAACCAGCGGGACGCTGCTCACTCATTGTACACATTGTAGTCATGACTTAGAGGGATATTTACATAGGATATCCTTGATTTCTGCTGTATTTATGTGTAAAGTGTTGCACATTCTTCCCTTAAGAGCAATTGCTGAGAGTAATTTTGGTATTTTCAAACAATGGCACCACCATTTTAATTGAGGACTAACTCAATGGATTCTAAACAATTTAAATTGCACCTTTTATATTGCTTATTGTGGCAGCAGTAAACCTAGTGCTGCAGACAAACTTGCAACCACGGTTTACAGTATATTGCAGCCATTACAGCCTGTTTCTGGCTGATGCAAACAACAAGGGCAGTTCCAAAATGTACTCAACTTTTTGGTCATTCAGACCCCAACATGTATAAAAAAAATAGGGGCCAAGTTTTATGACATGGGTTTGATTGCAATGGACTTGATCTTGTATAGCGCTTTTCTAGTCTTCTGACCACTCAAAGTGCTTTTTTTACACTGCATGTAACCCCTACACATTCACACCCATTCACACACTGAAGGCAGAGGCAGCTATGTAGTGAGACCATCAGAAGTAACTAATCCCATTCATACACGTTCATATGACGCAGACGAAGCAGCAGGAGCAATTCTGGGTTAAGTGTCTTGCCCAAGGACACATCGGGCATGTTGCTGCAGGAGCTGGAGCTCGAACCCTCGACCTTCAGGCAACCGACTACCAACTGAGCCACAGCCGTTCACTGTACAATGACTCATTCTATTTTTCCAATTCTAATATAATTGCAAAACTTGTCTCTGTTTTCGTTGAAGATAACTCTGGATTTTTTGTTGAAACGTCCAAAGGAATAAAAACAAGTCAAAGTAAGCAAGTAGGTTTATAGACTTATTCAAGAGTTTGTGTAAAAAGTTGACAGTTGTTGGCTTAATAATTCAACTTTGAAGTTGGATGATTTCCTCAAAGAGGAAACTACACTTCACAAACAAAATCTGTGGTTGGTAAACTCTGATCGGTGAGGCTCAGCCATGCGTCTACCTGCTGCTACTTACTGAACTCCAAACAAGTGTCAGAGCACGGCAATGTCTCTCCCTCCCTCCGGATTTCTCCCACCGAGGCAGACAGACTATCCAGAGTCTCAGGTCGCTGCTCTGGCCTTTCAATGCTGAACCCTCAGCGGGGAAGAAGCTGGGCCCTGTGGCTGCGTGTCGCCCTCAAAGGAGCCATCGGTGACCACGGAGCAGCCTGCTCAGTCTAATGAGGTCCCTGGATACAGTCGGGCCGGCAGGACAGTGCAGCCTCCCGCTCGCTGCCTCAGTCCTGTCCTGTCTGTAATGTGCTGTAAGATGCTCTTCAACGTGATGCAACTGCTCTGCTCCACAGACACTGAGCTAGATTTAAGCGCAGAGGCGTTTTGAAGAAAACAAAATAGTGTAATTATGTGTTTTGTTTTGTATTAGTCAAAACTCCATAGTAATCTAATCACACGATGCATTACTCTCTGCAAGACAGCGTCTGACTACCTTACAGGAAAGATCTTGCGGGATGTTTTTTTTTTCTGAAACCAAAAAACATGTGTTACAACACTCTTCAAAGCCACCAGACTCTTAGCAAATAAAAAAAGACCAAAGAAGAAGACCAAAGTCATGGTCTTCTTCTGCTGGGATCTATCTCTTTTTCTGAGTTACTTTTGAATTTCAAATGTTTCGTGTAGATCAGACACAATTTGTGTTAAACACAGAGGCACACTATCACACAAACAATACAAGCAGTAAAGCCAAAAGTAGACCACCAACTCCAATATTCTGCCTGGTAAAATGACAGTTTCTATCAATTGAGTGTGGTTGCATTGAGATCGATATAAAATTTATATTTCACTTCTGAGAATCCAACATAAACCAAATTAAAGTGGTTTTAATTTGATGTTGCACATTCCTATGCAGCCTGTTTCATGGCTGCTGGTTACTCCAATGGGAGCAATTCCAAAACGTTTTTATACCTGTTAAAATATGTACTATGTACTGTATATACACCTAGTGGTTAAACCTGGACACATCATCAGTGATGTGCCCCGGCATCATCGGGTGTTACTGGTCTTAACATAAGACACCCTCACCCAGGCGACCCAGCAGGGGATGATCAGTCCCCGGCTGGGTCGCCTGGGTTTTTTTCCAGGTACAGTAGCATACAGTGCCATGCCTCACCCCTCTTTAACCGGACACACCGAGTAGCCTTCTCAGCCGCTTCCAGGATGTTCTTGACAGCTCTCCTCCTTTGCAGCCCACAGATTAAATGATGTCTGACAACTTCTGAAGTTGCTGCTACTTTTACATTGTTTCCTCTGAGGACAGTTTGGAATCTTTCATTCTCTGTATGTTTGTAAATGAATGATAAAAGTGCATTTTTTTGTAAATTACATTTTTACCGTTCAATCTGTTTGTATTGCCTGATTTGATGAGAAGTTTTTTTGTGTGGGTTGGCATATAACTATACAAATCTTTACTAACCTCCTGCACAAAACACCACAGGTATGTGGACCCCAAACTGAAAAAAATGTCGATCTTCCCCTCACTTCCTGGTTCGAAAGCAAAATTGTATTTTACAAATAATAATTTACCCAAGAGAGGCAATCTCTTGGGAAGTTAGTTTGTGCTTTACTGAAGAAATAACATTAAAAGCGAGTGGAACATCACAACGTTGAAAGCTGTTGGATGGATGGATGGATGGCCTCTGGGGAGAAAAAAAATGCAGCAGATCTCTGTGGTGAACATGTCTCTTAAAGTTGACCTTTTCCAAAAAAGCCGCTTCCCACGGGGATTTTTGACGACAAATGGCATTCTGTGATGACAAAATCCCGTCTTTTCTTGCTTACATGCTGCATTTTAATACCCGAGGCTGTTTGTTCAATCTCCTGCTCTGCAACATTTCACATTTTCAAAATGGAGACAGACAGCAGGAGGGAACCAACACAAAGGTCAGCGCCTCACCTTTCCCCCCGGGGAGAACAATGTCAAGGAAATGATGTCGCCACCAGTGTGTCATTAATTCCCATGAAAATCACAAGTTGGCAGAGAGGCTGCCACCCCCCCCCCCCCCCCCCCCACACACACACACACACACACTCGACCCCCTCACCCACCGCCCACAGACAATTACAGGTCATCCCAGCTCAGCGCCATGCTGCTGGTTGTCTGTGGAAATTGCAAGCTGTTGCTTAAGAGCCCAGGAGAGTGACTTTAATTAAAGGCTGCAGTGACCGACTGCTGCTGGCAATCAGCAGACGCCTGCTCTACCTGCTGCCTGTCTGTCTACTGATCTTCCAGCTCCCCTCCCATATCCCCCCCCCCCTCTTTACTTCTGATCTGATTCTTCTTCTCTGTCCTAAGATATGTCTGCTTTTCTTACACAGGTTATTTTAAGCTCTCGCTAGTTGTTAGCTACTGCTAAAGCTGACAATTTTGGGCAGTCTGTTAGTTAGTAGTTGCGGAAATATCTCCCTCTTGACTTGAGTGTGAAACTGAGTGTCAGGAATTATTCAGGAGACATTCATGGTCTTCAGCTGGTGATTTTTAATTACTCTCAAAAACTAGGGCCTAAATATCCATGAAATTTAAGCTGGATATTATTAATCCCCGGAGGATTCAAACATATTGCTTAAACTCCACAGGGCATCCTTCATGGAGAAACCTGAAGTGTATATATATATATATTTTTTTTTTTTTTATTGATTCACTTGTTTATTTTACACATTTTGGGGACTAAATGACTAATAAGTACTAAAGGTTTTTGAAATGCTCCAGAAGATTGCGTCAGCTGACAGCTATGTCTGGGCTATAGTGGTTGCAATGCAATCCATGTGGGCAAATCAAATGCCAATAATCAAAGTTTGCCAACTACAAGTGCATATCTGCCTCTGTTAGTCTCAGATGGATTTCCAAAGTTTTTTTTGTCATTACAGAAAGGTTTTCTGAAAAGATAGACCTTTTTGTTCAGAAGAAAGAGGATTTTTGTGAAGAGAAACTTTGGGTATATCGTTCTATTCAAAGCAACCGGACAAAAAAAACATTTGTTTTACCGTTTGTTTAACTTGGGGATTGCTGGTCTCCTGGTGCCATTTGTGTTGGATTCTGGGATTATGTGACTATAATGTCTTAAATGATTGGTTTGATCCAGCACATAAGTGTAAACAGAGAATCGCACAATAATGCTCACCAGTCAAGATGGACAAGCAGTTAGTAGACGAGCCACTCCTGTCCACTACGGGGTAAAAAGGGATGTTTTTGTCAATGGAGTCTAGTGGCTTTTCAATGAGTGATGTCAAGCATCTTACTTTTAAACAAAAAGGTCCATCTCTTAATGGATTCTTTTCACTGAGTGTCTGACACCATCACTGAAAAGTTTTGAGTGATGGTGTCAGACACCTAGAATAACAACTGAGCCTATCTGTGCCAAAAACCAGAACTTGTAATTGATGTACTTTGAGTGGGCACATTAGCTCCCAAAGGATTACATTGCAACCATTACAGCCTGTTTTATAGCTGCAGACTGAATCTCTTGGAGAAACAAATACTAAAACTAACGTAATTTAATCCCCCAACATTAACGCATGATTCGTAGGTTGTCTTTAATTAGACTTCAGGTTGTTTTAAGTTAAACGTTATACTTCCCACTCTTTCCTTCTTGTTCTATTTCTCTCTACTGTCCACTCTGGCTTTACTTCTTTTGACTTGCTGATTCTGTCACACCGTCTTCCTAATAGTCCACACACTTCTTCAGTCTGGCCATCTCTCTCATTTTCCTCCCCTCACTCTCACTCCGTAAGTGTGTGTTGGATTGATTGTACCTCGGGTTACATATTCTGTCCACATTTCTGTTCTCTGCCGCTCGCCTCTCCTTCACATTCGTCTCCGGAGTGCCGGCCGACCGTGGGCTATTACTGTCTCATTAAAGGGAGGCTGGGGAGACGCGGGCCTGATAAATCAATCAAACTTCCCCTCACTGTGCCAGAGGGGGAGATGGATCGAGATGGATTTTGTCCCAGCGAGAGAATATCCCAGGGTGCACCTCTTCCAAATGGTGTCAAGAGGAGGTATGCGCTGAGGCAGCATGCTGACTCCAACAATAGCTGAGCTTCTATTTTCATACATTAAGTGGGATTACATTGGCAGCAGAGGGACAGTCTGTGCTTTCATTATGTCCTATCACACACACACTCAACATGGATATGGATCACGGTCAAAGACTGGCGGTAATTAGACAGAAATAACTGCTGTCATCTGAAGGAAGCTGACTCTGATTCTCTTCCAGACATTAAAACTAATTCAACTTCTTGTGTTGGCTGTCACATCACTTCATGAAACAGATCAAATTAATAATGCAAGGGAGAGTCTGGCCATACAGGAATAACATAAATGTTAGCTCAAGAGTCTGGATAGTGTAGGGGACTGTGTTAATTTATACATTTTGAATTTCTAAATAATTATTCATGCAATAGACAATATTTAGTGACATCTGCACATATATCCATAACTGGTCAACAAATCAAATCCATTCAACCACATAGTTTATTTGCCTCTTATCCCAAAGTTGTGTTCTTGTCTATATAAACCTGATAGCAGTCCTCATAACCAAGGGTGTCAATAACAGGAGTGTCCTCTTATTTCCTGTTGGTGGGGACATGTCGTCATAACTATGGGCGTCAGTGTGATGCCCTTGCCCTCTCTGCCTGTATGTGGTGGTTTTGGTTGAACTTCCTCAGCTCAGCAGCCAATAGGCAGAGTCAGGAAGTCAGTAAACTGTGTATACCCTCATGAGATAATCAGGCTTCAGATTATTTAAGTGGCTTCCACTCTAACTTCTCTCTCTCCACTCTCTTCCCCAGGCCTCCACCAGCTGGTTTTGTTTTGTTTGCACTCCACAACACACATTCATGACTGATTTGTCAGACCTACACAATTGTGATTGTTCAGTGTACAATCAGTTCCTTTGAACCTTGTTTCATGCGTCATACCCTTGTTTGTGACTTACTTTGAGCCAGTTCGCGAATGAAGCAGTGAATGGAGCGTTCGTTTAATCCCTGATCTCAGGAACGCGTCCTTATAACGACGGTCATAAGTAACAAGGGCTTTTCCCCGTCATTTCTTGTAGTGGGAACATTTCCTCAAAACGTTAGTTAACAAGAGAATTATCTTAATTTCTGTTGGTGGGAACACATCCTCATGTGATTCATGACCTCGGTCGTCAGTACAGGAGTGTTCTCTGAAGGGATACTGTCTGTATGTTCAAGAGAAATCCAGAGCTTGGGGAACCCTTGCCTGGCTTTGGATAAAGACCATGGACCATAAAGACACCACTGTTTCAGTTGTGTTTCCATAAAGCGTCACCTCCTCCTCTGTTAATATTTCCACCTCAAAGTACACGCATCATTATATCCTGACTGATGATTGTGTCTGCGTGTTCTGCTCTTTGTTCTTCTTCCTGCCTCTTCAATTTCATTAAAGTTGCTCCTACCTGTGGATTATAGATAAGGCACATTTACACGCTGCTCTTAATAAGGCCAAGTGTGTCTGTGACCTCTAGAGAGAGTTTGTCTGATTAAATTAGAATCCATCCTCAGTGTTGCCTGGGTGTGTTTACAGCTCTGCGTTATGCAATTACAATTCTATCAGTTAGATGTATTGATTGACTCAGTCCTGTGAGCTTGGAGTGGGCTGCTTCTTCTTTCCTTTAAAGTTCATCATTAAGTTATTTCCCAGTATTTCTGAGCTGTGGTGTATAAAAACATAACCGTTGTCAGAACAGTTAACAACACACTGTGGATCTACTTTGTCTTTTTACTTTCTCATTTTGTGTTTCCTTTGTTTTAACTTGGTTTATTTGCAGACTCACTGAATGTTGTCCATATAATTAAGCTTAAAGCACCATATATTTATTTAAACAATGTGAATTCATATCTAGGTCGAACTTTTGTGATTTTGCAATTACAACATGTGAAGAGTTTGAGAGAATTTTAAGCGGAAAAGAATCTTCCTTTGTGTACACGTTTATGGAGCGCCTAAAGGGACATGGACTGAATGAAAAATAAGTTATGGTGCGCACTAGAAACTAATCCATGCAAATGTTTAAAGGTCTTGTGCTAACTCGAAACTATCTTGGGCTCACTAGGAGGTTTTTTGGCTTTATGATCCCTGATCATACATCTGGATACAGTGCATGTTTTATGATAAAAAAAAAAAAAAGTTGTGTTGATTATAACAGTGTGTCACATTTGTGTCTTTAGTGTTAGACTAAAATTGTCCAATCAGGGTCATAGGGTTCAACTTATATGTATAAATCTGAAGTGTAAGTGTTTTCGATGATTGCAGGAAAGGTTTGATCACTTTAAAAATCACAACATGAAACGATAAACAAAGAATAAATCACACCATACATTTGAGGTAAGTAGAAACATTGTATTCCCACAAATGTCACATATTCAAGAGTTAGTGCAAGTAGTGATATGCTTTACAACGAGATATTAGGGAAAATTGTCAACCAATCAAGAAAACTTAACTAATAAAAAATAGAACATCAGCATAACAAAATATAATGGTGCAAAACTAAGTTGTTTCTTAATTAGTCTCTCATGGGACAGGGTGTATAAGTGGACAGCAATAAGACCTGTTCACTCATACCTGACATTTCTTATTTGTAAGAGAAATGTTTCCCCTCTGAATGTTTCCTCCACGATCGTCGGCTGTCATTCAGCTTCCTCACATCTCCTGATCAGATGTGACAGTTTGCTGCGGAGACCAGCGGCTCCTGTCAAACTGTAAATGAGGGAAAGTAAACAGGTGAAATATGACAACATAAAGGAAAACAGCAAACATGTTTTTTTTCTCTGATATTGATGGAGTCCCCGTCACATCCAATCCGGAGCGAGCATGTCTCGTCTGTTCAGTGAGTTTCCTCTTTGAGTCAGAAACACTTAAGTTCTGTGTCCAAAATGAAAACAGTTCAGACATTAGCAAACCCCTTAGGCCGTATATTCATGCCATTCGCAATAAGCAGCAGCAGATTTACAGTCTCTCTCGTTTTAATTGTGAAAAACAAACAAACAAGGCATCATGCTGTGGTGAAAATACTGCAGCGTCTCATTTCCAGTTTCAGACTTGCTAATCAGATTTAAAAACACAAACAGACAGTTTTAAATACAGCCTGCAGATATTTTTGCTTTTCGTCTGTTAATTTGCAGCTACAACTTTTCACCTGCTGGGATTTTTTTTAATTGATTCTACTGGTGTTCAGATTTCAAGGAGGAGGACAAAAAGGAAGCAGCTGATTCATCTGCTTCAACCTTCATATCATTCAACACACTGCTTCTGCTCAAGTGTTTCAGGTGAGTAAGAAAAACAAATGTGATTGATTATTTTTTGCAGTATTTTGTTTGTACCATTTGGCTTAAGCAATGAACTAAAAAAATATATTTTAAACATACAAGTACGAATGAAGCAACATGTTTTCTTGCTTTTACACCAAAATGAACCTCAAACGACCTCCGACACTGATTCACTGATTTTAAAACTTGTGAAATAAATCATGAAATTCATATTTTTTTATTTATACACCTGAATTTGAATCTCTTTTAAAAGAAAGAAAATAAATTAAGGCCAAAATATTTTCGTCCCAAAAAGTGTTTGACTCAATAGGAGAGCGTTTTTAAATGTTGAAAAGTTTCATGAATTAGGTTTTTGATTAGGAAATATTTCCTAAGTGGCCTTAATTTCCACTATATGTAACTAAAATGAACATTTTTGAAGATGTCCTCCAAAGTAACCCTGTGAACATTTCATTACTTCTCTCGGGAAACACTTAGATATCGGTTATATTTCAATATCATATGAGAAGAAGATATACTTTATTAATCCTGCGAGGGGAAATTCAATTTTACACTGTTATTGAACATGCTACACACAGACTGAAATACACACACATGCACAAACAGGATCCCATGGACCAGCACTAATGAGAGATGTCAGAGTGATAGGGTGGCCCACAGGGAGCGCTCCTGAGCTGGTGGGGTTGGGGGGTTTGGTGCCTTGCTCAAGGGCAGCTCGGCAGTGCTCAGCAAGTGAACTGGCAGTAAACTCCACATCCAGAATGTGGTTTGGTATTGTCTTGCTGAAAAAAAAAAAGTTGTCTACTTGACAGCACAAGTTGCTCCATAAACTGTATATAAGGTTCAGCATTAATGGAGCCTTTTCAAATGTGCAGGCTGCCCATACCATGTTCACTAATGCACCCCCATACCATCACAGTCGCTGGCTTTTGAACTGTGCATTGGTAACAAGCTGCTCTGAAAATGCACAAAACTGTCACAACACAAACATGCATGTGTTTTGATTGACACAGCTTTAATCTTTAAAAGTAGCATTGATATTCTAATTTCTTATTTTAGACGCTCATTGCCTGTAAAAAAAAATACCATCTGAGCCACCTAAAGAGCATCTGAGGTTGGGTTGCAGATCTTCAGTAGTGAAAATAGTCTTGTTAAGGTTTAGAAACTCTTCACAACAGTGTCTGTAAAAAGAGTGACGGCTGCCTGTCTTCTCAGTGATCCATCAGTGTATCAGTGACTGAATCAATCTGTTTGTCCTGAACCGTCCTTTGAGCCGACAGATCACTCACTCCATCATGAAGCTGCTGAAGGACAGAGATAAGACAATCAAAGTCCAGCATAAGTGTATGGTAATATATATTGAGTCATGTTTTTATGCAAATTATGTTTACATGAAGTTGAGAAAAAAGCCTCTTCCAGTTGAATGCAAAACCAGCCTGTTGGGTAAAAAGTACTGATGATAATACAAAACGTTGACCTTACACATGTCCACCTCATCATGCAGTTATTCTCAACAAAATCAACAAAATTAGCGAGTTACAGCAAGGATCATTGAAAAATGTAAGTTTAAGGATTTCTTATGGACTTATGGTGATTTTTGCCAATCAGCAAGAAAAGCTGAATGTAGCCTTGGAAACATGTGGCTTTTGAAAGCTTAGGCGGGGGCGTATTCAGGCTGCTTCTGACACTATTTTTGAGTCACACCAGTCGACCAGTCGGATACATTTCGGTCACGTTTCAATTGTTTGTTGTACTACTGCAAACTCTCGCAAAGTGAAAGCAGAGCTATGAGCTGATTTCCCTGACTTCAGGACTTTTGATTGTGACTGTCACAACAGCGTCTGACACCGTCTGAAATTGCTATGGCAACTGCAGGCATGGCTGTGTGATGAGTCTTCCCCAACCTGTCACAAAAGATATGAACAAAAGAAAACCTTGGCAGGGGATGGCTGCGGACCAACAGCTGACAGGTTCAGTACAGAGATTACGTTCCACCAAGACATTTATACACTCGTTCAGTGTATGCACTGCTTTAGACCACAGGACATCCATCAACACTAGCACAAGTTGGACAGATTTAATGACAGTGAATCTGGATTTGCTGGTCCTTCAGGTTCTCATCCCTTCATGTTTGTTTCAATTACTTCAAACTTTATTGAAAAAAACAAGGCTAAACTCCGCCCTGAGATACGAATATGACAGATGTTTTCTCTTTTCTGGACACAGTGTTAACACTCCAATCAGCCTGTGTGCGTGTGTGCGTGCGTGCGTGTGTGTGTGTGTGTGCGTGTGCGTGTGCGTGTGTGTGTGTGTGTGTGCGTGTGATGCTCTGTAGCTGATCAGGTCCAGACGTGGCTCAACTAGCCTGAGAGGCCTTAATTAGCCAACATGTCTCCTACAGCTCAGTATCACACTGCTATCGATCCACACACACACACACACACACTCACACACACACACACACACACACACACACACACACACACATACACCCTCTGTTAATGACCTGTGACAGCAGGAACCGGGCTGCTGGTTTGAACTAACTGCTGAGAGATCACTACATCTGTGACATTAATACGGAGCGTATGTGTGTGTATTTACAGCGGGCGGTTAAAACAAAAGGAACATCCGCTCAAAGCTGCGTTTCATTTTCCGTCCAATTATTCTGCGAGGAAGGAAGGGGAGAGCCGCGTCTGCATTGTGGGGGAAAAAAAACAAAAAACATTCCTGCTGCAGAAACAGAGCTGTTAAGCTCCGAGCTTTGCCTCACTCGCTGCTAATTCAAGAGAAATGCTGTTGTCTTTGGTCCTTCCCAAACCCCAATTTGTCTTCTTTTTGTTCTTTACTGTTTGACTGTTAAAATATGCTGATGAAAGGAGGCTGAGCGTTTGCAGGGAAACAACAGAGAACCAGTGTTTTTATACCCAGAGGAAAGCGCGCTTCTTGTTAGGCTGCTTTTCTGCCTGACTTGACACTTTTGCCGGATCAAACGTCTCATCACGAAAATGCAACCTACAAACAAAAGTGCTTCCCCATAATCCATCAGTGCAGGTGTGTGATGCGACGGGCTCTGAAATGAACAGCAGAGCTTGTCGTTAATCCTTCAGACAAGCCTCCCTTCTAATTAACAAGCTCGACTTTAGTAACACCAACGCTCTATGAATTGTGTGTTCTAAACGCAGACTGTGTTTGTTTTAGCCGGGTTCAGGAGAAAGATGTTGGAGAGAGGAGGATTTAAAGGGACACAACAACTTTTCTGCATGCAGCCAGAATGAAATAAGTTCATCATAATGATCGTTTATGAATGATTTGAAATGACATATGATTCAGTATGAAGCAGAGCCTGGCCTCAAGTATGTTGACAACCACATAACATGTTAGGCAGACAGACAGAAAAAAGGCTTTTAATCGGCTTCTTCATCAGTGTCAAGTCTTCTTGTTTCATCCGTTTTGGATCTGTTATTAGAGATTTGACCCCTTGTAAATTAGCGTTACAGCTAACTTTGGCGCAACCAGTTGTGTTATGCGTGGTCCCTGTCAAATTTAGATGACTAATTTCCACTGAGACGGACGTTAGATAATATAATCTGTTTTACTGCTCCAGTTCATCCCAAACACTTTGTACAAGGCTGGGTCAGGGATTTGTACACACCAGTCAAAATAACAGATAAATATACATGTTTGGTAAAATAATCCAAATAAAGCTTGCAGAGAACATTTAAAAAAAAAAAAAAAAAAATCAGAGTTTTGAAAGTGCAACGGTAAGTAACACGCAGTTTAGTTTCATTAAAGAACCAGAACTTGGTTAGCTTTGGGTTAAAGTTAATAGTTTAAGTGCAAGTAAGCACAAACACACACATATTTCTTCATTTACCTCATTTACGTAAATAATGAAGCATAAAATTTGGAGACACTGTGCAGTTGAATGGTGAAGGATGATGTTAAATGCAAATATCTCATGTAGCACATACAGTACGTCTGAATGAGGGGCTTAACTTCACATTAAGAGACTCTGCAGCTCCAGTGTTTTGCGATACCATGCCTCAAGTGCATAAATTCCACACCACGTGCAACAATCACAGTCGAATGTGACTCTTGATTATGTCGAGGAGTTTACATGTCTTGAAAGTCTCCTCAGTAAGGACATTAGCATAATGCTGGGGAGAGCTTGTAGTACATTTGCAAGCCTCCAAACCATCTGGAAGTCAAAGCAGTTCAGCCTAAAAACCAAGATCTGACTGGATAACAGGAATGATAAATCAGCACTGCTGTATGGCTCAGAATGCTGGCAAATGGTTGAGACTGACATGACAAATATCATGCATTCCACAATGGATGTCTGCGGATGACATGCAGAATCTTATGGCCTAAAAGATCTCCAATTATGACCTGAACAAAATCCCAAACTGATGAAGAGTGGTGATGGGAATGAAACATTGAAGGCTCCATTGGCTGGACATGTCCTCAGAAGGAAACAGGACCGCAATCCTACAGTAGCTTTGAGATGGACTGCATTTGGGAAGAGGAAACAAAGGGAGGCCAAAAACAACCTATGGCGGAGAACTGTGTCAGGACTCTCAGTATTAAAGTAGCTAACCTAACTTGGGGCGAAGCATAACATGCTGCACAAAAGAGGATCAGATGGAAGCAGAAAGTCACAGCCTTGGGGTGAGGGTCCAGTGTAGGGGGGGGGTCATAAAGCTCTACAGCACATCCAAAACATGGATCTAGAAGACAGAGTCCAGGATGAACAGTAGAGGGGTACCCACAGGGTCATATTTTGAAGCATCGTTTCCACTGACCAAGCCACGTTATTTCACGAGTTTGGATTGAGGACAGGCAAAAAAATCTGCTAATCACATGGCAAACCTGGCATCATATACGATTTCTGCACAGGAGCACTGTAATAATGCTCATGGGAGAGAAACAGGGGTTAACAGGAGAACAGCAGCTCATTTCTGCCTCAGGGGCCCCTTCAAGCTCACCCCGTCCGTGTCAGTATGAATGCAAAGTAGATGTGATTTGTAGTGAATGAGCTAAAATGTGTGAAATCAGCAGTAAAGCAGGTCCAAATGTTTCCCAGATCGCGGTTTTTACATTTTGTCAAAACTTGTCACTGAGTCGACATGAAGTTTCTCTGCCACATGCTGCGCATTGAAAAGAGCTGAATTTGCACAGCCAGTCTTTTTTTTTTTTTTTTTTTGGACTAGTTATCTTTCTTTGAATAGCCGTCCGTAGTTTTCTGTAGATGTTGTTGTGCTGATGTGGAGAAAAGCTGCATGACGCAAGGAGCTGTGACATGCTGAAGTTTCTAGATCGGGCAGCAGAGAGTGGGCGCGCTGAGAAAGCTACAGGAACAAAGAAGGCACATCAAACACGGAGAGCAAATGCTCACCTGATAGCTGCTGAGCTCGCGTCGCGCCGCAGAGAAAAGAGAGGGAGGGCGAGAAGAGGCAGCGACAAGATACCCAAGCCTGTTAACACCCGCTGAAGCAGCCAGAGCCGCCTCTAATGGCCTCGCCAAAACTTTTCATTTTATAATTGGCAGGCGGCCGCGGCGAGATTGACAAATGAGTGTCAGCCATCAGCGATTCCCCGAGCCAGGGATGCCAAAGATGGAGAGCAGGAATCAAAATAATTAAAATAAATAAGGTGCCAAGTGATGGCAGCGCTCCTTCCAACATGGCAGACGAGAGCTGCCAGCGAAGAAGAGAAGGAGGGACAGCTCGAGTGTCAGTCTTCACCTCCTCTCCTGGACCTCTCACCACTGAACCGTTATTAGAGACACAAATCTGCCAGCTAGTCAGTGCTGTTTGTGTGTGTGTGTGTGTGTGTGTGTGTGTGTGTGTGTGTGTGTGTGTGTGTGTGAATCTGTGTTTCTGTGTGTGAGCAGAGGCCCTGCTTATCTGATTGAAACAATGCACTGGTAATCAGTGGGAGTTTACACCTCAGGATGGGCTAATTTTCACTTCTCCTGGCTGCCGTCTGCCCTTCTTGTTTGCAGTTCAACAGACGAAGAAGTGAGATGTGATCAGCGTAATGAAGCTGCTGGAAACACAAGCAGCTGTAATGTGAGTGCAGGGGACAATGGGAAAGTCACATCCCTATATACACCCGAGTTAGCATCTTGTATCAGGATTTTGTTGAATCTGGATGATGACAAAGCTGTTCCTCAGACTGTCACAAATGTCACTCTGATGAACACAGGGTCACCTTTTTTTAACAAGAACAGAAAAAAAACGACCTTGTGCTACTACCAAGTACTGCCTGAAGTTTACATTAAAGGAATGAAAAATGAAATGCATGATCCTGCCGGTGGACATACTTGTAACTTTTACTATTGTCTGTGTATTCTCTGTGGCTGCAGGTCAGTGGTGTAGTTGCTCACCTTTCAACCGGAAGTTCAGGGGTTTGTCCAAGTGTCCTTATGGGCTCCAGTGTTGACCCCAAATGACTCCCATTGCTGCGTTGGTGTCGTTTGAATGTGTATGATATGTGTGTAATACTGATGGAAACTGTCCAAAGCATCCTCTGCCATTCATGTGGGCATGTGGTATGAATGTGTTTGAGTGTTTCCGTGGCAATTTGAGTAGTCAGAAGACTAGAAAATGCTATACTAGCTCAAATTTGAAAAACAACCTAAAAGTTTGGGTAATGTCTTCGAATTCATTTCATTCCAACGCCATGAAAACAGCAACAATCATTCAAAATGTGGACACAAAAAGAGTGACAGGATTAATTTGATCTGAGGGAAACACACTAGGTACAAGCAGATCTAAGGCAGACTTTGGGGGGAAAAAAATCACCTTGTCCACCTGGTTTCATAACCAATGTATGTCTGCACTAACATGCAAAAAACACAAGTGATAATGCAGATAGAAACAGAAATTGCTTAAATAAAAGCTCTGCACATGTAGGCAGAAGTTCTCTTAAAACTGACTGAACTTAGCAACATAGCAGATTAAGCGTGGGACACAGTAAAATATAATCATGCAAATGTCGGGCCTGACTCACCACTTCTGAAAAACTCAGTAAAAGTCTCAATATGTTGATGGTTCTAAAGATGATATTGTCCCTGTGGTGTGTTAAGAGTTCTCTGCACTGATTTCAAATGTAAAAAATGTAATATTTGCGATCTGATATCCTCTTGTGTGGCGGGGAACCCCAAGGAATCTGAGAATCCTTGTCATGTGAAGGACATGATAGACAAATTATAGCCAAGGAAGCACAACCGCTGCAGGAAAATCAATTTGTACTCACTTCCAGCTCGCTCTGTAACATGTTCATACCGTCTCCACAACTTTATTCAAAGTGTTTTTATTTTTTTATTTGTGAATTTCCAGCAGAAAGCAATCCAAAAACCTAAAACATGTGTGGGGTCTCTCACTTTTTCAACATCTGTTAAAAAAACAAAACAAAAAAACATACAGTATAGGCCAGGCTAAAGACAGCAAGGTCAAAGCACTTTTTACAATTTCTTAATTTAAATTAAACAATAAAATGAAGACTGCTGATGTTGTAAATTGTTTCCTTATCGCTAAGCTAAGCTAGCTGTTTCCCTCTGCTCCCTGAACTAGGCTAAACAAATACATAGTCTTTGACTGGGCATTAAGACGTTTGGTGATATTCTCTTCCGATCTAGTTCTGTGTAAACGTTAGCAAACTTGTTAGCCCTCCTGTTCAAAGTAGTGTTTTGTTTTCAAATGACAGCCTAACAAGGTTTTCTCTGTAGTTGTGATAGAATTTGTTCATTTTGTCCCTGCTTGGTGTTAATAAAGACAGTGGGTATCAGGCTGGTTTAAAATGTTGTTTTGCTCCAGATGAATTGCAGTCTATTTAATAGACTGCAAGTTTCTGTGACTTTGATGGAGCTATAGGCTAGCAGTTGTATTTGTGATTTGATATCCTAGACATATCTCTGTCATAAAGTTAAGGTCTTAACAAGGTTAAGGTCACCCTGCTTCTTTTGTCAAAAAAATAAATTGTATCCTTTCAAATTCATAGTTCTTAGAAGAGACACATTTGTACTGTGCTTGTTGTGTGATGAAGACATTGAAACTACAGCTCTCCTCTATTAAAAACCTTGGCCTACTGTAGAATGGTGTGAATAAGCTTTACGACTATATGACAAAGGACACAACCACACACACATACGCACACTGCTTTCGTCTCTTTTGTATTCTCAGCTCATTTCTCATCCCCCTTCTCTCTTTCTTTCCTATTTTGTTTCATTTTGCGTCCTTCTCTGAGCTGTTATCTAATGGAGCTCTGCCGTGATGTATGATGCTACGTGAGATGGCAGCAGAGCAGACAGGTGAAAGCCACTTTGTCATCACTAAAAACCACCTGCGAGCTTCCAACATGCTCATTAGCACCTTTTTGCTTCTCTTCTGATCGCCCGCCCCGCTGTTTTTCTGTCACTAACCCTCCCCGCTGGCGCCAAGCTTTGTTCTGAAATGTCAAATTGCCATCCGGCCGCTGACAAACGCTGACGCTGATTACAGAGTGAGGCCCGGACAAACAGCTCAGGAAGGGCAGAGGTGGAAAGTGATGCAAGAAGGAAAATGAGAAGTCCCTTCAACCTGTCTGCCTGTCAGTCTGAGCCGTTATTATCGATCCGCTGGTTGCCAGATCTGAACAGAACCCCCTCTTGTCAGCTCTTAATCTTATCCAAGAGCCTCCAGCTGAATTTTTTCCCACCTGCATTAACAGACTCACACTGACCGCACATTGAAAACTGACGCCATTGATGCAGATGAAGCTTTGAACATTGTTACCATTATATATTATATATTTTGAGTTGTTATTGGCTAAGTAGCAATTACCAGGGCTTAGCAGTAACACCTGTACTTACAAATGCTTCTGACTCTGTAATTTGACTGGCCGGGTTAAAAAATAGGGACATATTATGTTGTTATGTTATTTCCATAAGGCTTAGGTTACATGGGCAACAATGTTATTTTAAGAAATGTGCATATTAGTCGGCTAGAGGAAACAAATGGAAAGGAAAGTCAAATACAGCACAAAGATTTGCCTCTGAATTATTAAAGCACCACGGCTTTACCTTGCTATCAGGAAATATTGACATCGATTTGAACAGGACTGTTTACTGCCTAAATTATCCCACAGTAAATATATGTTTTGTAAAAATCCACAAATCAAAATTAACTTTGTGATTCATTCAATTTCAGGTCCAAGGGTCCGAGTTTAATTATGCTTTGTTTTAAAGGATTTAGTGAATTATACAGTAAATGCAGTTTGAAGAACTTGGAATCAAAAGCAAGACAAACAGCAGTAAGTGAAGTCACTTCAGTCTGCATTCTCTTAACCGGAAGGTTGGGGGTTCGATCCCCAGCTCATGCAGCAACATGTCCGATGTGTCCTTTTGCAAGACAGTTAACCCCGAATCGCTCCTGCTGTTTTGTCAGTGGCGTATGCATGTGAATGGGTTGGTGTGACATGCAGTGTGAACGCTCTTTACCATTTACCATTTACCATTCCTGGTAAACCTCGACAATTGGATGTATTCTGACAATCGGTAGACCATCCCCTGAAGGCCATTATATAGAATGCAGACAGATAGACAGACAGACCTTTATTGTCATTGCTTTGCACAAGTACAGTACAATGCATTTGTCTAGGTTTCCTTTCTGGAGCAGGAGGCATAAAATAAATAGAGATAGATAAATGAAAGAAAACACACCTCTCACCTGTGCAACAAACGTGTTATTTAGTAAAGTATGAGAGTTCTAAATCCTGAAAGAAATAACATTTCTAACATGCAAATGCATTTATTTAGCAAATTTGCATTATGTACATCGCAGGATTTGCATCATGTGCATTTTGTCACCTCAAGTCTATTCTATTCCTGTATATTTTCATTCTGCATTGATTTTGAAAATAATTTGATTCCATTCTGGCATCTATGCACAGTGAGAATGAAGATGTGATTGAACTATTATGTTCAGATACTTTAACTAAACTTTAAACAGAGGTACTAGGTCCAGTTTGAGCTCATTAAAGTATGAAGACAATTCTACAATTCACTTAGCAGATGAAAAGACCAGAAGATATGTTTTATACATTAATTTAGTTTCCTTGGCTCAGATTATTTTATCACAATAATAAACGTTTCTCTACCAGCACCATAAGGCACAAAAACAAAATAAATGATGCTCCCTAATTTTCCATGCATTTATTCATACAGCGTATACGATCAGGCCATCTGCCTCAGTTGTAGCATTCATGCACTAAAGACCCAAAATCACAAATGAACAACAAAAGTTTACATATCGGCCCTGACCTGCTGTCTGTGTGTGAAGCTGCAGAGGCCCGTGGAATTGTTTGTCAAAGACATTCAAAAACTCTCTTTCATTTTTGCTATTACAAAGCTATCCCCAAGAAAAAAGGAGGTTGAGGAGTGAGGTTGCAGTCCTTCAGCTTTCCTTTCATTTATTCTTCCAGGAAAAGAGGGGAGCAGAAAGCAGAGGACAGGCAGGAGCAGACGCGTCGCTTCTCTGCTAAAAGAGCATTCAGCAGAGAGCGCAGAGTTGCCTTCTATTTTATTTCCTTAGATATGAGCCTGAATAAGGTCAGAGAATAACCTTTGAAGTAGTGCACTATAAACCACACAAGGGCCGCCTGAGAGACAGAAAGAGTGTGTGTGTGCTGTGACATTTCCTCCACCCTCTAATTTTCAAGGCGATCCACTTTAAAGATATTGGAGGTGGAAGGACTTTGTGTGTTCCAGTGTTTTAGAAGAGTTTATCATCTGTTGACCTTCTCAGCCACAAAAGCCACAAGCTAAAGAAAAGAAAGGAGCAGGGAAGGAAGAAGAGGCCACTTCTCTCTCTTGTGTTCAGTAAAGATGTCCGCCTGTGTCGTGCAGCAGTGTGACGAAGGCCAGCAGAGCAGAAAGTATGTTCAGTTTTCTTTCAGTCACTCTCTTTGCACTGATTGGATGTTCATATGTTACCATAAGGAGGGTACAAAAGCAAAAGGAAATATTGTGATCCATCAAAAATTTAAATTTTATTTAAAGGTTCTAAATTACAAATACATTCCATAAGCTTTAGCGGCCATCTTGTTTGTTTGATAGGCAGTCAAAGGTATAAGCCTTGTTTGTATATTTCAGGGTGAACTTTGGTACAAACCTTACAATCATGTCCATCATTAATATCAATCAACATCTGTATTTGTTTTGAGTGGAAACCCAATCAAATGTTGAGGTTTTAGGCACATATTGACAGAACTTGACATTTCCTATTGACACGTTTTGAGCCATATGCTTGTAATGTCTTCAGGCCAGGACCCTTCTTCTTCAAGTAAAGTTTGGGTCAGATGAGTTTCACAGTATTTTTCTGTTTGTTGGTGAATACTTCATTTTACAAAGGCCAAACCATCAGGTCTCCTCAAGCTGCTGACTAACTTTTAGGAGGATCTCAAAAAAAAATCTAGGATGAGTTTACGCAAGTGACCCCAGAGAATGAAGATCGAATCTCGATTACATCGAGAATGTAATCGAACGACGGACTTCCTGTTGGGTTTTAACCACAACAGCAATGGACTGTTTATTGAGACTTATAATATGCTGACCAAATTTAGTCAATCTTGGTCAAACTTGCTCAATGGGCTGTATTTTGTATGTCTTGTTGGAGGAGCTATCTTCCCAGTTTACCACATCCGCTCTAACGACTCGTATAAGACAAATATTTCACCAATGCACGTTACTTTCATTTCATCAGTGTTCATTTTCAATTAATTTAGCTACTATGATACAAGATTTGTTGCCACAAATTAACAAAAAAAGATGTTCTTAGTTTCCTCCAGGGCAAATAAACCCTCTGACTAACTCTTGATTCTTGACACTGTAGGACTGACTGCTAGTGAAGTATTCACGACGACTCTGGGTTATTGTTGACAAAAATGAATAATACATTTTAACTCTTTGCATCTAGCACACATTTAAATCCAGGGTAATGTATGTTTAGTACAGCTTAGCACAAACATTTAATGCAGGTGCTAGCTAGCCAGGTAGCTCAGTTTTCAAACATGTGAAATACATCCCCTCCACCTGTTTCTAGCATGTTTTAATCTGTTTAGTAGTTTGGGAGTGGTGTCAGTTAGTATCCAAGCTAGGCTATTTATTGGTCAACAACTGCTGGGCAACCTTACCTTGCCTCCTAACCACTAAGTGGCTCCCCACTAACCGTGAAGGTTAAGTGTTTTTAATCTCTACAAAGAGCTTCTTACTTTTCTGTGCCATTAGATTTAAACTCGATCAATGAAAAAAGATAATAAAAGTGCTGGCCAGCTTTGAGGATATATGTTGGGGGGATTTCAATGTTTTTGCACCTTTTTGAGACAGGACAGTGGATAGAGTCAGAAATCGGTGAGAGAGAGAGAGAGTGAGTGAGGAATGACGCCACAGGTCATACTCGAACCAGCACCACTCCCTTTGAAGGACCCTACACTCTGGGCTTCATTTTAACACTTAGAGGGAGCTTGCAGTTTCTCACTGCTTCCATTCTTTGTGCTAATCTAGGTTAAAATCTTGGATCTATTTATGTAGACTAACAACGATAAGACTAATATTCAACTAAGAGCAAATAAAAATGTGTTTCTTTAAAACAATTTACCTAGAGGTTGTCTAAAAGGTGCATCTGGTGAAGCTTTCTAGATAGGATTAGAAATGAATGGTCATGGACGGTCACATGCTGAGAACATTGTACTAGTCCCTCAAAAAGTCTGTCCCTGCCCTTGCTGTTGTTGTTTCCTTTGTTTGTTTTTTCCTAGAGCTCTATTCTGTGCTCAAGTTTTACTCTATACTTTGTCTTGTTATGAGTCCTTCTTGTCACAGTGACCGGGCTCAATCTTCACATATGGCAATCTTACTTATTTACAAACTAATCTGCTTCTGAGTAAATACTAATGCACATTTTGAGACTTTTTTTTTTAACGTATCTATATGCCTAGAATAAAAATGCATTTGTTTGCATTTGTTCCCTCCAGAAGAAGAGAAGGGACAACAGATGTCACCCTGTTAGCTCTGCTTGTTTCTGATCATGAGCCACCGGAGATGACACAACTCCCATCCATCCAGAGCAGGTCGACATGACACACACACACACACACACACACACACACACACACACACACACACACACACACACACACACACACACACACACACACACACACACACACACACACGCACACACATACAAATACACAGAAATAGTGTGCATTTATACAGAAAGGACACACAAGTGCGCATACAGAATAGTGTGTATGAACAGAAACACACAGCACTTGAGTACGCACAGACACACATGCAAACCATGGGGAGTAAATGGGCTGCAGTTGCCATAGAAACAGTTGAGTCCCACAACTTCCATTCCAGAGTGCCTTCAGAGAAAAAAGAAGCGTTTGTCTCATTTTTCCAATGTGTGTGTCTATTTCTCAACACGAAGAGACACACTAAGAGGCACATACGCACACACACTGAGAGCTAATGCGTGTGCGTGTGTGTGTGTGTGTGTGTGTGTGTGATCGTGTGTGCGTGTTTCTGTGTGTGTGTGTGTGTGTGTGTGTGTGTGTGTGTGTGTGTGTGTGTGTGTGTGGTAGATCCCCCTCTGTGATCACAAAGAGCAGCTCTCATCCCTGAGAATCCCATTTCACGGCCAGGCTTAGCGATGCTGGTGTGTTATTATGCGTGTGTGCATATCTGTGTGTGTGTGTGTGTGTGTGTGTGTGTGTGTGTGTGTGTGTGTTGTGGTGGTGTTAGAGGAGATGGGAGGGGGAATGAAGAGTTTACTGGATTACTGGGCCACTGCTCATACAGGTTGGGATTATTTCAAATAAGATGTGAAATTCCTTCAACACTCACCAATTGGCAGAAGCCAGCCAAAGAGTGTGAATCTTCTCATGTTACTTCACAGTTCAGAAGCAGATCAGCACTCACAGCAAGTGAGAACAAACAGGTTGTGATCTAAAAACTATGGTAGCTGGAATGTTCTGATAAGTTTACTTTGAGATAAAGGGAGAGTTCGTTGCTGTTACCCACGATTTACCCACAGTTTTGCTTCCTCCGACAGCGCATGCCCGGCCCCACTGGCCCCGCGAGCGTTAGCGCGGTGGAGTGCAGAAATGAGCAGCGGTTCACACCTGTTCACAAGATCACAGGAGAACTACGAGATCATGCGGGAATAAAAAGAAAACATGCAAACAACATGTTGCTTTGTCTTTCTGAGGGTCGATTTGCTGTTCATTTGTTGCCTGTTTTGACGAAATGTTGATCAAGTCTTTTTATTTGGTTTTATTTTGAAATGGAACTGATGCTCTGTGGGCTTCCTTGTCTGACTGATAATTTGATGTCCATAAGGCACGGGAAATATGTAAATCCAACTCTGCTGAAGGCTCAATAACGAGACTGAGATTGACTAGAAGGCCATTGTTTGTTGAGTTGGCACCAAAGCAAACCAACCACTGGACTCTCTGACAGTATCCTTTTGTCTAGGTTACCTTTACACAACAATAACCTTTTGTGTCGTAACCTTCACAGAATTTTCCCCTGAGGATAAAGTGTTTCTGATTCTGATAGCAGCCTGTCAAATAAGGTCACTTAGTCTGTGTCCAATGCTTAGACAAAGAATGACTAGCTATGTGTAGCTCTAACTTTATTCATGGGCGCCATCCTAAGCTAGTTTTTCCAATAATAAAGTATGCACTTCCATGTTGGCTTCAAAATGAACACCAGAGTTTTGAACTTATATATTTTATATGTTCCGGATAACTCCAAGTTTGTTTTTGTTGGTCCAAATAAAAATAAAAATAAATGTCATGTAAGAAAGAAACTTAAATCAACTCGCTATAAGTTGAAAAAAGAATGCACTCATGGATGAGTGAATCAATAAGAAGAAGCTGAAGGTAAATACTTTTTTTGCTAGAAAATCAGATTTATTTATTTTTTGCACAAACAACCATGGACTTTGGTTGACATGCACTTCATCTCCGCCCTTTTTATTTTCTATGGACCCACACAATGACGACTTTTTGGTTTGCATGTTCTCACACAAAAACACACCACAATCTCAATTTAAAGGTCACATATTCTCCTCATTTTCAGCACGCTGAATTAAGTCTCAGATGTTCCCAAAACATGTCTGTGAAGATTCTTGCTAAAAATCCACTCTGATCCTGTGTTTGATCATGTCTGTACAACCCTCTATTTCAGCCCTGCTCAGAACAGGCTGTTTCTGTGTCTGTAGCTTTAAATGTAAATTAGTTGTGTTTGACCACGCCCCTCTGGAAGGGCTTGGGTGGCTTTCCACGGTGCCATGTTTTTTTTTACGATGAGAAGGCAGACTCAGGGGGCAGAAAAAACAACTAGCTGTGGGAGTATCACCCATCTGGGGGGAGCGGTCACTGCCCTTTGTGATGTCATGAAGGGACATTCTCCAAGCGGAGACTTTGAATCTTTGAGCACACATTTTCTGAATGTGTGAAAAGACAGAGAGGATTGATTTTTCTCATAATTGAGTTGTTTGTATTTTGCATAATACTGTATGTGACCTTTTAATACAAAACACTAGATATCGTACATAATGATGTCTATATTGTCAATAAACAATACAGAAAAGTTGTGATACATTAAGATACTGTTTTTTTTTCCTAATTCTGAAGATGCTTAGAGTGAATCCTGAGGGGAAAACTGAGGCTGAAAAGATGATAATTAGAAAACTCAGCTGTTATGTGAGATAATCCCACTTTTATCTGGTGCTTTTTTCAGGACTTTGCAAGAATTAAATGTCAAAATATTGACGCTAGAAACAATATATTGTAACAGAGAAAATTAGATAATTGCTCATTATCCTCTGAAATATTTGAAAAGAGTTGATTTGCACTGAAAAGAAGAGAAACAATCTCATCCAGCGTTCACTTTTATTTTCCCTCATGTTTTAAGAAAACACTGTCAGATCAGAGTTATCAGCCTGAGCAAACGGCTGCTTTAGATGGAGATTTTTCTGCTCTGAAGTGATGATAGGTTTGGTGCGAAGACTGGATTGCTTTCAAAAGCTTCTTTTTTTTTTCTAAGGCTGAGAATTGAAATGTAAAAAGAGAATAGTCAGACTCTTTCAGCTCCATCTCACTCGTTATCTCCGTTCTGTTTCTCAGAGGAACCAAATAAAAAAATATTTATTTGGAGAGAACTTGATCGTCGCTGTGATTCTACGCTTGGACTGAGTGAAGTTACACAGCATACAGTGTGAGGTGAAACGTCAAAAGGTCAGAGCGGGCAGACATCATGAAGATGGGGGATGAAGAAATAAAGACGAAACAGAGAGAAGGGGAAGCTGAGTGAGAGTCCGAGCAGTCAGAGGCTTTACGCCGACAAATCCTCCATGTGGAGGATAAAGGAGACGAAGAAGAAATAAAACATGTTTCTTTTAGACTGAATCCATACAAAGCGGGCAACGCTGCAGCAGAATACCAATCTGAACTTTTTGTACACTCGGTGCAGAGAGTCATTCATCGTCTCCAGCAGGAAGTTTGTCAAGAGTCAAGTTTATCTGACGGATCAGAAGCTGGGCCTGAACAGGATAACAGAGAGCTGTGTTTACTGAACTGCTGCTCCACATTCTGTTCAGTAATATCTACAACACACCATTATTTTAGCTTTAATGGACTGTCTGACTGACTGACTGACTGACTGACCCACCATTTGATTGTTGTCTAAAATTCTGTTTATGCTGAGTGATGATAGGTGTTTTCTGACTGATCAATATGTATATTTCTCTCTTGACATATTTCTTCTTCTACCTGGATTTCTAATTCATAATGCTTCCAGTCTAAAGAGTATCCTGGCAGCAGAAGGATTCTTACTTAAACTTCAGTGTGATTCAGAGTTTATTTGTAAAAGCTGAAGTTGTCAATGACACATTTCTAAGCTGTTTTTTCTCTCTTCTATTTTGAAGTAATGATATTTAATACTAGTAAATAAACCCTGAATAAGGCGTTTCACGGTTTAAAATCAGTGTTTCTGTGACACGTTTGAGCAGACATTATGGGACGCAAACCAGACTGGAGCTATACCCAATCCCCCATAATGATGTTTATCAAATTATACACAGGAAAACTATGAAGATTTCTATTGGTTTTCTATGCCATTATGTTGATATTAAATAGGCTTTACTTTGTGTTCCTGGAAGGATGATGCCTTACTTTTGTGTTGGCCCCCTTCCATCTCCTCAAAGAACCAAAATTAAATTAAAAAGTTTCATTGTGGAAAAACAATCTTTTAAGATACAAATTGAAGTTTTTCTGCTTCGTGTTTTTTATTCTACAAGAACTTGTTTCCTGCATGTTAGGTCCAGCTGGACTATATATATCTATTACTGATATTTCTAACTACTGTTTGTTCTTCAAAAAGAGATAAAATGTGTTTGAACAGCTGGTGTGTGTGTGTGTGTGTCATCCCTTCAGTGTGTATCTTATTAAGGAATACCATCATGTCAGGACTTACACAGCTGCATTGTGTTCTTAATGTGCTGACCAAGAAACCCTCCGACACGACAAAATATTCAAATGAACTCCAGCAGAGAGCGTGTGTGTGTGTAGGTGTGTGTGTGTGTGTGTGTGTGTGTGTAGGTGTGTGTGTGTGTGTGTGTGTTTGAAGTGAACAGAGATCAGATGGAGCAGATGGATGGTGATTGCAGATCTGTGATCCGCAGCCAATTAAACAGACGCTTCCGGCGTCATTTCACTTCTTGCTAATTTTTGTACATTTAATACTTTTTTTTTTTTTACCTGCATGGAGGTCGAGAAGGACGTTTTAAAAACCTGTTATGCATTTCAGGCTGATGTAATTTTAAACAGGGCTTGATATATATGAGAATAAAACTATTTTCAAAGAAATTCTTCTAAAGTTTTTTTTTTGAAAGTGTAACCTCCTGTCAATCTCAAGCAAGAGTAAGCAAAGTAAGACTGGCCGAGCAGTGATAGTTTGTAAGGGAAACGTCGACATGATTTGATTGCTTAGCTTTTTTCAGACAAAAAGGACAGCCTATAGTCAGCTTCTGCTTCTACAAGTTGCTCAAAGCTTCTCTCACTCTTTGCTTGGAAACTCTTTCATCAGCTCGGCCTCCTCCGCCAGCCGACGGGGATAATATTTATACCCAAGAGGTATAGAGGAGTGTGTGTTTGTGCTGGCTCATGCTGAGACACCCCTGTGAGGGTCCTGACCGGGGTCTAAAAGGGAACTTTGATCCAGTGGAGATCAGTGCAATAGGGCGAGTTTCCTCTGATCAGTTCTGAGTCATTAATCAATCAGGAGACCAACCGGAGCCGAGCAGATTGGTGTGTCTCCGTGTTTTCTTTCTTTCTTTCTCAGGCTGTGATTCCTAAGTGCTCCTGATTGGCTCTGGTTGAAGTTGCTCATGCGCCAACACCACCTCCCATCTTCAAGATCGATTCCTCCGCCTCCTGGCTGGGCAGGGTTGCCAGGTTGGAGTGTTGTGCTTGTTGTGCCATCTCGGTGGGCTGAAGTTTAAGGTTGTCCAGGGTAAAATGACAAACCATATCATGTGAAGCTCTGCCTTTCTACTCTCGAGTTTATTTAACTGATCGGTGATAGAATATCAAAGTGAATCAAACAGTACAACACGTTCTGATTTTTAAAGAGAAATTCAGCTCAGTTGATGTTCCAGATTTAATGGAAACAGTTTTCTACACAGAAGTAAATTATGTTTTTGGGAAAACATTTAATATTTCCATTTTGATTGTTTATTTTAAGATTTGAAAATGGTCCTATTATAGCAAACTAGCACAGACATATTACTGCAATTTCGATACCAATTTTGTATTTAACAGTAAAATAGTGTAGAATTTGAGATTAAGGGAAATTTAAAAGCATCACACAAACAGAAAAAACATTATCATCACAGCTCTCAACACGGAAATAGACTCTGATTTAAGGTTTTTTATCAAAACTTGTGTTGTTGAAATTTTAACAAGACATCGTCCTCTCGGGGCTTCGATGTCCATTAGATTATTCTGGGGATTCTGCTGATGCTGAAGCTGAAAAGTTTTAATTTTGTTTTGATGGTGGTGTTACATGAAGTCGATGGTTTTCCTAAACTGTTCCTGCCGTGATCAGCTCAGGCAGAATTATGCACAAGACGGAGCCCCCCCCCTCCTGAGTCTCCCTCTTCCCTACAGTCAGTTCAAAACGCATATGGTTTGGGTGGTGTCCTTGCTAGTGAACTATCATGTTGAAGTTTAAAATTCTGGTATCATAACAACGCTACAGTTGAATAAGCATGAAACACTATTGGTCAAGAGTTGGTTAGGAAACATGTTTAACTAAACATCCTGAAGATTAGAACTACAAAACTTTTATTGACTTATGCTTATTGCATATTTCAGGACCATGGTCTCTGTCCATGGTCCTGAAATATGTCCAGTTATCATTCTGTTTGTTAGAACATTTATTTTTTTCACTATAAAGCTTTAGATATGAAAACATTAGATAAAAACAAGTCATGCTGTTACTAATCTACTAAACTAATGTCTAATTCTAGTCTCTAGCAGTGAAAGGAGTCTGATTCATTTTGAAAGTTCTTCTCTGGCTTCGTTATTGGGATAACAGACGTTAAACCAGCGGCTGTGCTGCCGCTCCAGAGGAAGATTTTTGTCTGAGTTGGATGCTTCTTTGTGCGTCAAAAGCTCTTCTCCCACCTCTCCTACGCACCTCCTCCTCCTCTTTGAGTCCTCTGGGCCAATTTTTGCAGGCAGCGGGGGACGAGGGGAATGAGTCTCCTCACAGCGAGGTGTGGCGCTGAATGGGGAGCGGATGATGAAGGCTGGAGAGAGAAAAGAGACAACACTTCACTGTTGGCAAACTGAGTGCAGACGGGCTTCACAAACCTTCTGCCTTTCTTTGTCAGACTGAAGAGCACCAGGCTTCTTTTTGTTAACTGACACATTTATGTAAATCCTCCATTGCCTCTCTGACATCATTACTGGTTTCTTTGGGCACAAAATTGAATTCATTAAACTTTTCTACTTCCTGATCAATGAAGAATGGTCATGAAATGAATAAGATAAACCGTGTATTCATGAAGAAATGAAAGCCATTATGGTCTTCATTATGATTCATATCAATCATTTGTATATTAGTTAATAAATTAAAGTCTTATTTAAGAGGCTTTTTAAGGAAAAATCTAAGAAAAAAGGGACATGCTCAAAGGTTTCCCCAAAGGTAACAGATGTAACTTGCGGGTAGTCAACTTATCCAAAGACTGACATCTGTTCAATCCTTGGCTTCTCCAGGCTGCATATCGAGGTGACATTGCTGGAGATATGGAGACAGCATGTCAAGATACATGACCTGAAATTGCTCCTAGATGCTGTACCATCAGTGTAATAATATGTGCGATTGTTTGAATGTTCACATGTAGAGCAAAGTGCTGGGTGCTGTTCCATTGAAAACAAATGATCCCCCACACATGACATCCTTATACAACAGTTTGTTTCAGTGGCACAACCAGCCATAATCCTGTATACAATGCGGGTACATTTTTATAACCGGAATATTATTTTCCTGAGAATCCAGCGACAGGTTCACAAAACAGACAAAATGGAAAAAAAAAACAGTAGCAGGTGTAAACAAACCCGTCATGATTATCTGCTTAACAGATTCAGATCACCATGGGTAAACAATGTGGAAACTTTGTTTACTTATTTGATTATCAGTGTTTTGATTATCTATCAGCTGAGCATTGAATTATTCTGAATTATTATTGACTATATAAAGTCAGATTTAGACTGACAAGCCTTGTTATCTGTTCAGAGTAAGAGTTTTAAATGTCGAGGTTTTCTTGGTGGGCTGGTGGTTATAGATGGTTCTCTGTGCTGCAGAATAACACCAGAAATGATCCATAAAGTGTATTTTATGAAATAGTTTCCAGAGACAAACCTTTCTTTGTGTCTGTGTGCAGTTTGGTTTGTTTGGTGTTCAGAGACTAAAAAGCTTTTCTCCTGCACTTCTTTTCACAAAACCACACACACGCACACACACACACACACACACACACACACACACACTATCTCTCTCTCTCACACAGCAGGTTGTGTCTCTGCTTCTTTTCGGCATCGATCCCAGAGATCGACCTGCTGAGCTTCACAACATCCAGTCGGTAACCAGTCAGCCACGGAGCGACCGCTCCATCGATCCTCTGCTTCACTGACTGACTGATTAAAAGCCTGACATGGCTGTTTCCTGTCTGTTTATTAACTGACTGACTGGTTTACTGTTTGAGCTGGTTCCTTCACTGCACTCAAACCACCAACAATTCCTCGTTTAAACCTTCCTCTGCTCAATCCTTCTCTTTTTTTCTCCTCCTATGATTCATTTCCAGTTTCTCGGTGGGTCGATGCAGGTTCCTCAGATGTACCTTAATGTTGAGGCTCAGGAAGAGGAAGAGTGTTCTGTACGCAGCAGGCCACAGGTTTGATCCCCACCCCCGGTTTTCTTTCAGCTTGGATGTTAAAAGGATTGAAGGATCAATAGCTCGCCTTGTGACAACACTCGACCGAAAGGCTGAGAAATGCTTGCATGGATTAATACAAACAGGGATGTTTCAATTTTATTTAAAAAAAAAACTCCAAGCCACTGGTAACCCAAAACCACAATACCCTTCAAAAGATGCAGTTTGGGGTTTTATGTACATAACATTAAATGTCTTAAATTAATTAAAGTATTAAATACTCATTAAATTCAGATCAAGTAGAACCGGTCAGATCGTATACGAAGGCACTGGGAATAAAAAACATGACCCTTACAGTGGTGTCCAACTTGTCCGGGTGGGCATAGATGTAGTTGAGCAGGAACGGGATGGGGTCCTCCACTCCTAGTCAGGGCTGTTAGGCTAACTGTATAGGACCTAATTGGAGCCTGACTATCAGTTGGAGCTGATCCAGAATGAGTCTCTCCAGGGTCTTCATGATGTGGGATGTCAGTGCTACCAGTCTGTAGTCCATGGCGTCGCTGTGGCCCGGCGGATTTGCTATAGGAACGATGCTGGATGTCTTCCACAGCACAGCGACCCTCTGAAGACTCAGGCTCACGCTGTAGACACGGTTAAGTGCTCCACGGAGCTGGGGGGCACAGACTTCGAGCACCTCGGGGCTGACACCATCAGGGGCTCGCAGCCTTGCTTTGCGTGGAGTCTCATCAGCTGTCTTCTAACATGGTCGGCAGAGAAGGACAGTGTGGGGGGGAGGAGTCGAGTCTTCTGCTAAGAGAGGGCTGTAAGACTGGGAGCCAAAGGAGGGGGAGTGAGAAGGACCCTCACCTGAAGATCGTGAGCCGTGAGGAGGGTAAGGGGCAGTGGAGTGGCTAGTCGCTGCAGGCAGACAGCAGAGACAGGGGCAGAGAGAACAGGGGCGAGGTCAAATCTATAAAATAACTGTTTTAATGTGTTGGTCCTGTCCATGCTGCCATCAACACCTAACAGTTATGAAGGTTTCACTACTATACATTTTAAAATTCATTTCTATTTTTTGTTTGAGGAAAATTTCTAGATGCTTTGACATTTTCTTGGATGTTCCTTGGATGTCTGTATTAAAAGAAAAAACAACTCCAGTGATGCAATGTAATGTGCCACTTCTCCAAGATAAATTAAAGCATGTTTATTTTACACTCAACTCAACATTCATAGCGGTCCTCGACCTTTTAGCAGGCTGATATTCACTTTAATTTTCTCATCAAGTGTTTGGCTAGAAAGCAGCCTCGGGCTACAAAAACACATCAGATGGGGAATTTCACACTTTTTTTCTTTTTTTTACAGGGAACCTCAGCTCTTTCCTTAAAGGTGAAATACCAGCACACCTCACATGACTGATGTTTTTTGTGGATCGACTGATGATAAACTCTCCGCCCGGTGAGAGAACAGGAGGAGAGGTGGTGGAGTGCAGCTTCTTATTTATTTCTGTGGGTTTTTTTTCTGCCTGTTCTTTATCAGCGCTCGGCTTCAGCGCTCCATGTTTTCACGGTGAAGTGGTAATTTCTCAGAGCGGAAGCGGATTGTTTCCCACCTTTGCCTCGCTCGTCCTCCCACTCGGAGCTCGTTTGGAGCTCAGCGCTGCATTTTTTTAAAAGCTGTTTTCTCGTGGCTTTAGTTGGCGAGGGTGAAGGCACAAAGACCCTGCAAAATCACATACCCCCCGCCCCCAACCCCCCCCCCCCCCCCCTCTCTCTCTTTGAATGAATCAGCCTGTGCATGCTTCTTAACACGAGTGTCAGAGAAGCAGGAAGAGGCGGTCGTGTGAAGAAGGATCACATTAAACCAAGAAACAGTTTGTACACAGTGCAAACAGGCCTGTATGATGATATGGTTCTCCTTGGAATTGGATGTACTTTTATTGTATTACAGAGTTTATCCACTAAGTAAATGTATCTGTATAACATATAAAACCATGGAATGGAAGAATCTGTACTTAGTTTCTTTAAAACCTTTTCAAAGGCCAAATTTATATGGTATGTTTGTATAAAAAAAACACACATTTGGATGGTCACAAAAGGGTTTTACTTGTGTCAAATTTGAACTCGACAGCCTTCCTGTAATAAATTCCATACAACCTGACAGTCGAGGGTAAAGGTCAGGGCATTTAGGTCCAGTGTTCATGTTACATTCATAAGATTAAGATTAAGATAAGATTTACTTTTATTGATCCCTGCAAGGGGAAATTTTGTTTTTACACTCTGTTTATCATGCAACACACACATAGGCTGAAATACAAACATTCATGTTCCCCAGAAGGCAGGTGATGTTATTTTACTTTAAAAGGGGTCGTCTGCGCTCTGTAAGTCTGGAACCATGCTTTACCATGGTAATGATCACAGTACAGATTGTCCGATCTCTCCCTTTCCTTTAATTAGTGTTAACATGTAATCAGGGACTCAAACAGCCTGCACGGCCTCTCGAGGACGCTCCACCGCCACCTGCACAGTCTTTACCCACAATGCTCTGTTTAGCTCAGGAGGAAGAGGAGGGATAGAGAGAGAGTAGGAAAGAGGAGGTGTGATTCTCTTTTCTATTCATTAGTGATTTAGTTTTTCTCCTTTTCCGAAAATTGAAACCACTTCTGCTGCCATAAGTCATTTTCGTTTTTTTTAACAGACACCAGGCCTTATGACATCTTCAAAATCAAATACATGGTTGGGCTTTTCACAAGGGTCAGTTTTCTTACTTTCTTAAACACAGCTAACTGAAGAAATGTCTGTGTGGGCTGGTTTAACAACATAAACTTGGTAAAGGTAAGAAATCGGATCAAGGTGTAGGACAGAATAGTAAGTCAACTCTGATGGTTTATTTCCAAACCTCTATCTCCTCGGTCTTCTTGGTGAAAGTCCTGGAATTTGTACCCATAAGTATAGACTATATGGACTATATACTGTAGCTCCTTTAGTCTTCCAACCACTCAGATATTTTTACACTACACACACTTTGAAACACTAATGTAGTACCATGAAAGCCAGCAGCTAATCTCTCACACACATTTATATACCTACAGTTTACGAAACTGATGTTTTGATGGCAATTGAGTTTTGTTTTTTTGTTTTTTTCAACATGGGATAATGATAGGGGAACTGGGGATTGAATGGCCAAACTTCTAATTGGTACGTCACCCATTATATCTGAGCCACAGCCATCATGACCTCTTCAACCTGACACTGTCACCCAGTGGTTCTCAAACCAGTGTTGCTGAGGATGTGTCCGAAATTGGCTCATAGGTACATGGGTTATGCACAAGTTATGAGGCATTGCTTTTTCTAGGTTTAAGTACAAACAGTCAATAACAAATACCTGTCATAGAAAAAGTCTGAGCTCTGGAACTGCACTAACTGTTTCATGTTAAGTGCATAGATGGGTGTATAAAAGCTGCCCTCACTGGAGTGACTGATGTCAGGCCTTTTTCAGAAGAATAAAAACAGCGTTGTTTATTTTCCTCTCCTAATCCACTGTAGCTCTATAAGCTCATATGAGGCCCTTGATCCATAAGTATAGATTGACCTCACATGTACAGAATTGTGATTGGAACGACTGCATATGGAAGTCATGCGTCACAGAGCAGGCACAGGATGAGAAAAAAAAAGTGTCTCGGAGTGGGTAAGGACTGGTGCTGTGTGCATTTAATGGATGGAAATGTGGCCCTTGAGATGTCTCCAATGCAACAGAAATACTTAACAACACGCCTGCACACCAGATTGCCCTTAAGACACTAAAAACAAGAACTTAAAGGATGAATAAATCAGCACTGTCTGTGTTTGGTCTGAACAGAGTCTCATTATTGTTTGAAAACTGACGCGCCGTGCAGCCAACATGTTCTTCATATAGGGTTCATATAAGGAGTGATTCAATGCATTTAGATGCAAAGAAACATACAATCACACAAAGACAAACACACAAACAGACGCACACACACACTAGCAGTGTATCAGTGGAATACATTACAATGAGTCAGAGGCTGCTGTGTGACTGCTCGATCTGACTTTTCTCTTTTGAAGAATATAGAGCTAAAATAGAAGAAAACAAAGCCTGTAAATGGAGATGTGTGTTTGTTTGTGTGTGTGTGTGTGTGTGTGTGTGTGTGTGTGTGTGTATTTGCCTCATTGCATAAAAGGCGTTTTCTTTGGAGCCATAAATATCTTCCATTTTGTGTTTTCCTGCCTGCTTTCTCTTTCATCTGCAGGACGCTGACACAAGGTTTTAATGAGCGCTCTGTTGTTAGCATCATTAGCGCTAATGCTTATTATTCGTTGTTGTGCATTAGCACTCTGTGTACAACATTAAAGTAGAGCAGGAGCGGATGGGAGTGGTCATCGTGAACATGACTCTGAGCTGCAGAGACACACACGAAAAGAGAGTCTCTGTGATTGTATACTTCAGACCTGAACAACCTCTTCATGACAAATAGCTTTTTCTTTTATAACAGTGAAACAAAAAAACGAATGCTACCATGTTTTTGTGTTCATTTTTCAACATATTTCCGTGAGTTTCTGAGTGAGTATTGTCTCAATTTCTCTGTTTGGAACTTCAGTCACTGAAAGGCTCTTTAGCTGATTTCCAAAAGACTCACTTTTTAGTTGAGTAAGTACTGAACAAGACTGAATCATTTGGGATGAGGAATAAAAACGTGAGGAAAAACGAATGGAAAAACCCATGAATTCATGCATTAAATATGACTAAGGCTGACTTCAAAACAATCAGCTAGAGGACAGCATCCAGGAGGGACACTGGAGAGATGTCTTTGGCGTCAGATTTTTGACATTTTGACCAATCTGCCATTATAAATGATTTGGGAAAGAATGGCCTGATCATTGAAGGGCTACTCTGTAAATTGGCATACATCATATCTTTGTGTCGGCCAAAATCCAAACCTGAGAGCTTACAATCAGAAATAATGACAGACAGAAGTGGTTTGATGACATGCAACAAATGTCCTCAGCCAGAAGTGGGGATTGTTAGAAAAACACAATCAGCGGCTGAAGCACCTTGACCACCAGGACACCCACTGGGCATAATGACTGCTTCAAAACTAACCTGTTTGTGCAGCCCTGACCATCAGGACTATTTGTCCATTTGGTTCAGTTAATTATGTTTATTTACGAGTTACCTGACTGAGAAGTCCAACACTAAAACTTTTCTCTTACTGCCATTAAAAATGCCTCAAATGTGGTTCTTTCTTCTAGCTATCAATCATTATGAAAGACAGAACAGATCTGTTACAGTCTCATTTATGAATGCAATCAGTTTTGAGGAACATAAACTATTTTAAAAGAACAGTAATCACAGAAAATGAACACAGCTAAAGGTATAATTGTGTTGATGATTGTAGGTAATGTCAGTCATTCATGCCAGGTTTACATTTCAGGAAGTTTCACCCTATTCTGAGGCTGATCAACCACCATTTAAAGCCACGGAATTTTTTGTTTTATTTGTTCCGCCGCCCTGCATGGAAACTTTTGAATTAAAAAGAACCCATTGAATCCATGCTGAGAACCTGTGATTGCACTTTTTGACTGTGATTGGTTTCTTCCAGTTTGGTCATATGTTTGACTTAATGGGTCGTCATTCATTTACTCTTTTGTTTTATGCTAATCACCTCTTTCCTCATTTCAAACACTTCAACGCCTGCCAGGATGACTGTGTGACCAGCCCTGATTGGTTTCACCAGTGCCTTGTTAGCCTCAGTGTATTTAGTTTGTGTGTTGCTGCCTCACAGTGCCAGTTTGCCTTCCAGAAGCCCAACAATCAAGCCTTTCCTTGTGGGTAGTGCTTGTCTTTTTTTTAGACCTTTATTTTGTTTATCAGACCTTGCCTTTCTTTGGTCTCTTGATTTCCTGCCTAAAATGAACTGCTGTCCTGTTTTATACCTTTTCCATTCTTGTGCCATAAGCCTTGTTTTATTGCCTTTTTAGATATTAAGATATGGTCTGCCCCAGCTCTGCAGAAGCTGTATGCATTTGGGTTATCTCCCCTGTGTTTGTGTCCACATATATGCGCAATATACGGAAAAAAAAAAAAAATTGATTGGCAGTAGAAAGCACACGAAGGCAGATTATAGCAACATCCACAAAACAGATTGTGTAGATCTACTGCCGATTCAGGGAGAAAGCGGAACTTGCTTTAAACTACATGAATGTTTCAAAAAAGAACAACATAACACTTCAGTCCAAAATCCCATGAGAAAACCACAACTGTACAACATCTGAACAATTAATGAGCTACACAGTTTTAGGATTTAAATAAAACACCTGAGAATGGCCAAGCATCATACTCTATGTGGTACAGAGTTGTTGGATATGTGTTGAAATTACCCTTTAACACAGCCTGTACTGTCCCCCCCCCCCCCCCCCCCTCGTCTCCCTCTGTGGGAGTGAAAAGCTCTTTTTGTTTAGCACCGAGTCGCCCTAAAAAACTACAATACCAGGAGACATGTTTAATATTCCTCTCCGTACATCAGATATTTTCTTTTGCATGAAATCAGATATTTGCCCCGTTAATATTCTCCAGCTTCCATTATGCACAAGAAAACATTTTATACTTTGACCAAGAAAATGATGCCTGCGAGGCGTTTCACTACAGGGGCTGCAACCGCACCAAGGGGACCAGGGGATGATGAAGAGCCACAGTGACCCCTACAGGATGGAGGGGGAAGGGCTGCATGGGGGGACAGGAGAAGGCTGAGGTAGTGCAGGGGTTGAGGGCTGAGGTAGTAGAGAGTGAGAGGAGAGATTGATAAAGAAGACTGAGTTTAAAAAAAAGAGAGGGGAAATAAAACGACTGTAGGAATGAACAGTGTTTCAGTCACTGGGATATGATGGATTACTTTTTTTTTTTATCGTCAACATGGTAACACCTTATCAGTCACCAGTCGAAAAAGGGCTGAGTCAAAGCACTTGTTGGTTCTCCAAGAGTAGGTGGAGGTTGACGCACCTTATCTCTGAGTTGCGAGTAAATAGTCATCATGGTTGAACTGAAACAAAAAGATTGTTGACTGCAAAAAAATCCAAATTCAAAATGAAGTCT
This sequence comes from Labrus mixtus, assembly GCF_963584025.1. Classification (NCBI taxonomy): domain Eukaryota; kingdom Metazoa; phylum Chordata; class Actinopteri; order Labriformes; family Labridae; genus Labrus; species Labrus mixtus. The sequence continues at coordinate 18,041,326 of NC_083621.1, read as the reverse complement.
ACTATAGAGAAAAAAGTCCAAAACACACCAGCAGTTAAGAATGATCAGAACTATCAGTTCTAGAAAAGTGTCTGTTTAACTGTCACACATTCTTGATTACCTGATCACAGAAGCCCTCAGAAGACTTGAATCCATACATTTACTACATTTTCCAGTGACAATTAGTAAATTTAGGTTGCTTTCTTGAGATATCATATTATGTTGTAATCTTGGGATATGTTGGTTGTCCCATCTTAATGAGTTAATTTCAGTCATATTATCAAGATCTCAAGAATTTAACTCACTATCACTGCAAAACCATCTGTGTTTTCTCAAAAGACATAAATACATTGAGAGCTCAAGAAAAACTTCACAGAAATCACTTCTACTGTTTATTTTTTTATGGCTCAGATTAGGGCTTCTGTAGCTACCAACTGTAAAGCTACATTATTTAAATAGTAACAGGCTAAAATAAAACATTCTCACTCCCAACTTCTCAAATATAACAGCTTGAACTCTTGGCCTTATGCTTCAAAATATGACAAAGGAGACATCACGCAAACTTGATATCTGCAGTAGCAGAGCTTTGCATTCGGGTTATCAACAGAAAAAAAGGAACATATCGTAAGACTTTTAAAAGTCAAGTTAGACACATAATCCATCTCTAGCTAAGCATCCCAAATAAAGTTTGCCAAAAAACAGGCTAAGGTTATGTTTATCAACCAAGTATGTGGGTAAGATTTAGGAATTACATTTTTTTTTCCCAAGTTCCCACTTGACAAGCCTTGTGATGTGCTGGCTCTGGATGCCCATCAGTCTACACGGTTGAGTTGATGGGGGCTAGAAGGGGTCAAACGGTAAAGGGTAAACGGTAGTATCAGCATTGTCACTACCTGGCTGGCTCACATAAACAGAGCCTAGTTCTGTTGACTGTGTGCTGTTTTGGTTGCCTTAGCAACTAAGGGCCATAACCATAAAGGAGGTGAACTTATCAGGACGGCATATAGGGACATTATGTGGATGAAGGGTTTCTTCACGGAGGGCTTATCCTTTCATTAGGGCACAAGTATCTTGTTTAATTCAAATTCCATTGAATTAAGTTTGATCATATGTAAATACTCTCTGACACAACAAAACACATTCCTTAAGGACAATATTAGTGTCAAAACTAATGTTTTGGAAAAAACAAAGTCAACCTCTTGTAAAATGGCCAAATGGTTCAACAATTGGATTCATTCACCATGTCTATGTGCTCTTGCTTAATACTGCCAATGTCACTTTATCTTGCTTGCGTTTGCTGCCAACAGGCATCCAAACATTACTTCTGTCACTTTGTCAATAGCCTACATATCACATTTAATGTATCCTTCTTGTTAAGCCTCACAGTTCTTTGCTAAGTGTCTGAAAGTTTTTTGTGCTTCCTGGCGTTTAAACAACTCTGAAGACCGACGTATAGGTTATAGAAGAGCTAATTTTTCCCGTCTTCTTCAATATGGTGGCAAAACAAAGTCAGATTTCGACTATTGGGTTCACTTAGTAATCCGACTTCAGAAGAGAAAGGCACGTTTGTTTGATCATGCATCACATCATCACACAGCTAAAGGGTAGCATCAATGAATTAGGCAAACCTGTCATACTTTGAGCTGTTTTGTCCGCGACCAAGCTACCACATTTAATGAGTAGTGAACGAGAACAGGGTGCTTAAATCCCACCCTGACTAAACTCAAATGCCCGGCTCTTACTTAAAACTTATAGAAACTTGAGCTTAATAAAGACTTATCCAATGATCCATAAACATCTCACCACCATCATCTCTTCACTTTGTTGACATCATGTTTTTTTGTGCGTCTGTATTTCCGTAAACATTAAAGTCAGTGACCCGTGGTAGAAAAGAACAGTTACATAATGTTCCTTTTGCTTCATCAGGTCTGAGAGAAACAGTGTCTAAGACAGCCTGATTATGCAGGTCAGTTTTGAAAACGGAAGATTATACAATGGCAATTATGTAATCAGCGGATCAAACACGGAACAAAAGATAACGGGACAAAAGGTGAAGCACGCGTAGGCAGGGAGGCTCAGTGTGCACATCTGTGTGTGTGTGTGTGTGTGTGAGTGCCTGAGGGTTTATTATCACCCAAAGTTTGCTTGTAGTTTATCAGCGAAAAAATTTCAATATGTTGAAAACAACATCCAATGAGACTCTATGAGAGGTCTGACGATGTTCCGAAATGTATTTTCCATCATTTTCTGGAGATCAGCAACCTTTATGAAGTCAGATAAACAAAATATAGGAAACCAGAGGTTAGACATTGGAAAAATAAATAAACATAAAGCCCTCAACAATAACCCTCACTTCAAACACATCTTGATTGGTACACTTTGCATTAAAAGACTCCAAAATGACCAATCACTCTTCACCAAAAGTCATGGAAATTCAAAAATTACGTTTCACCATAACTTGGTAAATGAACTTCAACTAGTATAGCACTTTTGTCGTCTTCTAATGACTCAAAGCGCTTTTACACTCCATGTCACACTCACCCATTCGCACCAACTTCACACACTCATGACTATGCCGCTCCTGAGCAATTTGGGGTTTAGCGTCTTGCCCGTCACACTTGATCTTCCAGTTGAAAGACGACCAACTCTACCACTGATCCACAGCAACCCCCGAAGCAAAAAAGGAAGACATTGTAAAACGGTATGATTAAGTGTAGGCACCAAAATGAAGCGTTAGGAAAAAAAATATGTACTGTATGCACATTTGCTGAGCAAGCAAGACGGGAGTTGAACCCAAGTTTCCTGAATGAAAACCTGTTTGCTTTCCTCAAACCACTGCCCGCAACAGCCACACCAAGAGGACTAACACACTCTAACACTAAATGACCTTGAGTTCGAGAGCTCATAAAAAACATAATCCTCTTGGGCAACATTCAAAAGTGACACTTCATGAGTTCCCTATATGGCACATTCTAAAGCATAGGGGCACTGATACACTGAAGGATATTAAATAGACTCTTCTATTCCAGTGTAGAAAATAAATTCCTGTATCAACATGATTACCTAAAATCCATCCAGCACTTCAAGATGAACAAGAAATGCTCCTGGCAAGCTTGGTCTCATCATCCAACCTCAGTGTTGGACCTCACTGCAGCTCTTTTGGCTTCATGGCAGCACATCCCTTCCTCAAGGAGATCCTCCTTAAGGGACAGGATATGGATGTGTTGCCATGAATGCTGTGCCATTAATGCTGTTGAAGAAGCAGATTGAAATCTGGATTGTTACATTTTTACTCCCCACAGCTAATATTATCTCCTTGCTCTGTAACTGTGAAGTCAAAGCATTCTGGGAATCGCCAATCTATCCCCACGATGATTAACCTGACAGTTTCCACCTGCTCGTCCTTCCAACACATCCTCCTACTTTAACGACTTTCCAGCCGAGCGTTTCCTCCCTCCTGGCGTTTGTCGGCAGGTCGAGGGGTTGCCAACCCACATGACCGACGGGGCCTGGCCAGAGCAGGTGTTTGGCCATATTGTCTCGGCCGTTAATTACCCGCAGTCCCCCTCAACAACACGGGCACTGGGCAGGCCCCATATTGCCACCATATCGTCATGACAACACATCAAACAGACACGGCTGGGCCAGGAGTGTGGACTCAGGCCCGCGGTGGTGAATTTTCATAATGATGATTATAAATAAAAGGGAAATAATTACAGCACTGCGCTCGCCAAAACCTATTCCATCCCTCTGTGTGTGTGTGTGTCTGTCTGTGTGTTTGTGTGAGTGTGTGTGTAGAGGCATGGTACGGGTAGACTTTGTGGTGAGCACCACCCGTTTCCATTCCAGATGAAATGGGATAGCAACACAATTATCTCAAGTCCAATTCTACAGGCCTATTGTGTCTGTAAACTGAGCCTGAGTGAAGGATTAATGCGTCTGTGGGGTTTAGAGAGGAGAAATGGAGGAATGAAGAGGAGGGGTGGGGGGAGGACGATGAGGAGGAGGGGGGGGGGGGGGGGGGGGGTGCAGTGGAAAGCTGTTGCTTCATCTCTCTGGTGAATAGACTCTCTGCTCCAACCATCAGTGAGGTGGAGAGAGACGAGGGAGGAGGGAAAAAAAAATCTGATCCGGAGGCAGTGGGAGGAAAGAGGGAGAGCGACTGGCCGTCACCGACAGAAAGCGCAAAAGAAGAGAAGAGAAAACCCAGACAAGACAACAAAACAGCAGCCCATTTATTCTGTCAGATGTAATGAACGTAACGAACATGACAAGAATTAACTACGCCGCCCACCCAGAGAGAAGGGTGGGGGGCTGGGGGTGACGGAGGAGCAGCAGCAGGGGAGACAAACACAGGGATTCATAACCATCACAGTCATCTGCACAGCAACTGTTTGAAAAAGTACTGGACGATTGTCCAAAGATACAACGTATAATTTATAGACCAATGATGTAATGACGGGTAAGACAACCAAATCTCCAGCTGAGAGAGTTTAGATTTGACTATGATGACATGAGAAGTACTCACAATCCCAATTACAGGAGAACGTTGGTAGCAGTGATTTTCCATGAACTGTAGTGTCTGTAGTAGTAGTATATGTAGTATATCTCTATGTCGTGTGAGGAAAACAACGATAGCATCTGCAGTGGTGGTATGATAGACTACATTCTGCTTTTCACTTATGAGTCTTTCCAACAGAATGAGATTTTGTTAGTGCTGATACTTTACCAGAGTTGTTTGAGTGGAGAGTCCTTGCTCCTGTGCACAGGCCACTACAAATAAATTAATGAACAAGCTAACAAGTGACCGGTACAGTTAGCTCTGACAAAGATACCTGCTAATTATTGCTAATAAATTTACAATATAACTCTAGTTTTCAACCACCAAGTGAGCGAGTATTTTTTCGCAGTAAGTCAAAGTATTTGTCTGCAAATTAAAATTGAAGCTTTCTAAAAGGTTACAACAACACAAACACGGCCAAAAGGTAACGCAACTGTCACTCATTCTGTGACTTTAAGCCCTAATACAATTTCAATTGGTAAGTTATATGAACCTCTTAACAGTCATGAAATGATGAATCAATTACAGCAATTAAGAGTGTTTTTGTACAAGGCTGTAAATGTGTTTATCTCTGCTGTGAAGTTGGACATTTTAACATTGGCTTTATGGGGACTGACTCACTTTTTGAGCAAGCCTCAAGTGGAGATTTGGGGAAATGCAGTTTTTTTTTAAAGGATGTACATTTAAAAGCCATGGGAGTTACTGCTATTGTCTGTCAAGCATAATTGTACCGGACATGATACTATTTATATTGTAGCTTTAGAAACTTACTTGACATCTTTTAACAACCTTAATAAAGACACATACATATTTTCTGCTGTTTAAGTGGTGTTTAACAGTGTAAAAGGACTCAATTTCCACTAAATAGCTTCTATTTTATTACAATACATTGTCTACAATCTTAATAATTCAAAGTATCACTACCTACTGGATATATACAGTGCTCAAAGAACTTTTTGTATATTTAACTGGAAAAAACAAAGCAATGTTGTAGTTTAAAAAAATACAGACAGTTCAGAGTCTGCTTGTGCGCTTTATGTTTTATCAGTGTGAGTGTTTACCTGTGATCCATGAACGCCTGGGGAAACACTATCTGGCCCTTGAACACAGCATTAATCTGGCTTCTATCAGCAGGTTGTGACTACTTTTGGTTTTCAAGGATTGAATTCATCTGTGGAAGGAAAAAAAAAAGCCTTGTGTAAAGTCAGCTTTCTGACAAAACCAGACTCTAAATATTTATTTTTTTACTCGTAACAAAGGTGCAGATGCTTCTTAGTATTTGTAAGAGAAAGCGGACCCTTTGGCTTTTCAGAAATCAATCACACTGTTGCCGCCCTACCTGCCAAAAACAAAACACAAAACTTCTCCATCCACACTTTTCCATCGGCTCCACGCCCCCAGGCTGGTGTAACTCCACTGGTTTGATGTTTCTTACACTGCACAACAACAAAAACAACCTTCCTCCCTGTCGAATCAAACCCACAATGCACCTGGTGTGTGTCAGACCTCAGCACATTCACTCAGACAAGCCTGGAGGGAGGCGACATTTTGTGCGGGTGCCATTGGTCCACGGCAAAAGGACGCTCACGCCAGGAAAATAAATACATCAAATGAAAGGCCGCAGATGATATATTCAATTCAGGATATAAAAAGACAAACTATAATGTACTAGATGGAACCATTTACTGTATGATTTTAAAGCCGCTTGTTTGACAATATGATATCATGATTTGAAAATATCTCATAATTAAGACTTAATGCGTCTTAATCTAAAAATATGAGGAATATCTGTGCAAGGGAGTTGAGCCCCTGGTCTCAAATTAAGTTGAATTGTTACAACATTAACTCCATCTACCGTGGATTCTCGGGCACTTCAACGTACATCTTCTGTCTTCAATAGGCTAGAGGCAAGAACCAAGATCTATACAGTACTACATGGTGTAGTTGTCACACTGTAATGTAAGGGTGTCAGTCACAGACTCAGTCTGACTATACAATATAATAAATGGTGATAAATAAACCACCAGCAAACCCTACAAAGAAGTCGGCAGATTCTCAGTAGTTCAGTTGCACACCAGCAATTGAAACAGCATGCAAAAGAACACACACCCCAGCACAAGTAAGTCACCCCTCAGTGTTTTATACAGCAGTGGAAGTGAAAACAACATGTAACAACAGTGTAAATTATGACAACTACCAAACCACCCAGAGTCATGTTCTCAGTGTCTTGCTGTCACTAATGGACAGTCAGTAAAGTTTCACAGTTCAGAGTGAGATCTCTCATTATTTGCACCGTCTTTGCAAACCAAAGCCAAACCACACCAGCATTACCCATCACTCCTGACAGTGCACCTGTGCAGAAGACACAAAAATTTCCACAACACCAGATTTTTCAACTTTGACAATGCAATTCAGACTCCTCTCATCTTCGATGCAATTCTGGTAAAAACAATCTAACAATATCGATACCTGCTGATACCAACAAACAGCAAGAGTAGTAGAAGTCGTCATCATCCAATTTGGTGTAATTTCTTGTTTGTTATTGCCAAAACGTTGGCGACATTTAGTTGCCAAATTGACAGTGTCTCTGTGCAATCTAGATGGTTGCTCTTTCTCTTTTCCTTGCAGCAGCTTTTGGTTAAAATATGACTGATGATCTGTGGTTTTTTATGGTTTCACTAATTATTGATACAACCCATCGTACAATACATATACCAATACCAATACACTTGGTGTTGAAGTATCAAAGTATTGAAAATGTTGACAATCCAATTAAAGACTGCATCAAGCTCCAAGGAATATCTGACCCAACCCAAACTCTACACCACCACAACTCTATTTAATACGTATTTTAATTCCTAATATAATCACTTTGAATTGTTTAATTTGTATTGTAGTGATTTCTACCTGTGGGCTAAAGTGTTAGATAGACGAAAGGACCACCTACCAGACTCCTTTGTACAAGAAAAACAAAAACACGAAGATGGCTGCCATGTTGAGCTTAAGACAGTGTTTCTTTCTCGATTCGGGCTTCAGGGGGTTGTGGACATTAAGAACTCACACTTAGAGATATTTATTGATCTCTGGCCTCCTGTGGATTTCCAAATTGACCAGAAGACAAGCCTGTTGTGCTTTTAATGATTGCCCATCCCTGCCGCGGATCCCATGTGAGGCATGATTTGAATTTTCATGCTCAGATTCATTATTGTAAGAGGGGATTCCTGTGGTCTGACTCCCCATGTATGACCAGCTCTACTATCATGAAATACTCCCTGTATACCACGAGAGAACAAAAGGAGAAAAAAAAAATACATGTGAACAACTGTTTTGACAGAACTTTTTAACAAGCAAATCCTCCATCAGAGTAGAATCCACTGAAGTATGGAAAGTGTGCTGTGTTTTTGGAGAGTGTGACTAATGACGACGAGGTTGTCAGACTTTGTTGAATCTCTTTCCGAGGCAGACAGGGACTTGTTCAGGGTTCTTTGAACATACTGTATATCTGTGGAGGGTCCTTGTGCTGGCTTCTGTGTACTTTTGAAAATGTGTTATCAATAGAGCATATCTGAGGCAGAAAATGCCTGAGTGCTCATTCATCCCGCATGGATATGGATAGTCTTTAAATAATCAATGCCACCTTGCTTCCTTTTAAAAACAGTTGAAGGACTCAAAAGTGATGTTAGAGCTGCAGTCTGCATAGAGTAGAAGAATCAACACCTTGTCATTTGATTCAGAAAGCTTGAAAGTGAATGGTTGAGAGACATATTCTGTTTGTCATTACTTTTGAAATGGAGGGCTTTATATTGAAATGAAGGGCAGCACTTTACAATTAGAAAGAACCACATGTGTGCTTTCCTTTTGAATTCTTGAACACATTCATAACATATAAATATATAATCTGTTCATGTTTGTGTTCTGAAATGAATAAGAGTCAGATATTTTTGCATGTCAGATGGTTCTCGAATGAAAGTTCAAATAGTAGTTTGAAACGCTTAAATGCCCGACTGCCTGACTTTACACCTTTTAATATTGACAAAATGGTGTTTTTATTATTCGCCTGCTCTGCTGATTCCTCTGAGCCCAGAGAGCTTTTACCAGAGTTTGCACTCCAAAACCCCAAAAATGTAACCATACAGCTGAACCATGAGCTACCAGAAAAAACAACAACATAGATATTATAAAAAGGCTGCTACTAAATTATTTGTATTACAGCCTGTCCTAACAGCAAGCGATGCGAGCGAGCGTCAGCGTCAAAATCAGCCTGATTCTATTGTAATCTATTGGAGGATCCTAACTGCCTGCGCACGACGCAAGCAGCGTGATGCAGCGCGATGGGACGCACCGTTTTTCTGGGTTTTTTTGTCGCTCCCGTCGACGAACGAGGAACAAGAAAGGTGGGAGCTCTACAAGGCACTGACGCTCACTTTTCTCACTCAGCACAGCTTGTTAACTTGTTGAAAAAAGTGGAGATAAGACGTTTTAATAATATCCACATCATGATTGAAATGTTGAGCTTTGACTCGTGTCAACAACAACCAGCGTGCGATCATGAGCGATGCGACGCAACACATAATACTCACCATGTTATAGTATTTTTACAATGACGTTTGTATAAAACATGTTGCATTCTAAGCCTGTAAAGAAGGAATGAGGTTGAGAGGCTTTAAAAAAAAAAACAGAAGCAGGGTTTTGTTGACTCCATTGACTAAAATCATAATTAGACCTTAAAGAGGTATGGATACAGACATTTCCCCTTTGCTTTTGATTATTTAGTTTGTGTAATTGTGTTTTGGAGTTCCAAATGGTTTGTTCAGTCCCAACACAACATGTGTGCGCACAAAGACATCCAATTTAGATAACAGTAAATTAGCAACTCGTGTTTCCTACGATTTAAAATATCTGTTTTTGTCAATGAAGTCTGCTTTGCTTCGAGGGCGTACAGAAATAATTGTTTCTGTTGGATAACTTTATGCAAATGATCTTAGAGAAAGTCCTTTTTGTTGGACCCTTAAAATAACAATCTGAGCGTCTAATTAGCAAAAACAAGTCCCTTTTGTTGACCTACTTCCTTAAGATTACTTTATTGCCACCGCAGTCCATTTCAGACTAATGGTAATCCAATAGATTGAACTATTGAAATTAAACATGCTGAACAGGTTCAAATATGGCCTTGGTTTAAAAATATTTTTTATTTCAAAATTCTCCTTTAAGGCATTGGCAGTAAATGTTGATCTTAACTCTGGAAATGAGCCCCAGATGAACAAACCCAAAGGGGATGCAGCTTGTTAAAATGGTTTGCACAGTTGGTTTCATTTACCGACCACTCTGTTATTAGTTTCATTTATCATCTGCAGTTTTCCCGATGCAAATCCACACTCCTCATGGTGTCGTCTTAATCTGTATGAACGCGGTTCAGCTTCACAGGTTCAGTTTTAATTGCCAGTTTGCTCTCTGACTGCAGATGGAGTGAAGAGCATCAGGCTGGCTGTTTGTTTACATCGTTATCGACACATGAAGAGATAAAAACGGGATAAACAGAGGAGAGATCACAGATCACTCACATCACTCCAATATCGAAATACGTTAGCTTAAAATCCAGAGCTTGGGAAACATACAAATTGATCTTAAAACACAAGACAGAACATGCAAATAAACAACAAACAAGTACCATTAAAAACATCAATTACTGAATCAGAGACCCAAAGCATTCATGCTTTTTTTTTTTATCAAAAGTTTTCTTTGACTGCCATGTAAGTAATAACATATATGTACTGTATAGGGGATGACATATTTATTTTTTTTATTTAAGGAGACATCCAAGTATTTACTCAGCCTGATACCACAGCCGCTTACAAAGCAGAACTTTTTCCATTTCCAACTCATCACTAAACGTTTTACTAAACTGTATGGATGGCTGGATGTATGGATAAGGTGTTTGACGCTTTATAAAGTTAGATGAAAAAGTTTTTTGTAATTTCCAAAAAGTGAGCGAGCCATTTTAATTTGCTTGCTAGCTAGTTGTTGCTTGTTGACATCATAACCTGTAAGCAAGCTAACAATAGCTCACCAACCCCCAAAGGAAATAAAACAAACATAACTTGTGCTATGTTGTTGTAGAATGTTCCAGTATCTTCGTAGCCCAACGTATCCCAAGATTCATTGTGTGATGAATTCAAAAGAGCTGGTGGACTCTGAAGCAATAATGTAGCTTAAGCCAGCACATGATGTTAGTTATGTTAGCTAGTTCCAGTGCAGCTGTCGAGGTTGCTAGGCGACAGGGTATAACGCTTAGAAACAAAAGAGCAATCCTGCATAGACCAGAACTTCTCATTTCAGATCACCCTGAGCGGTCTACACACTGGGTCCTTTGACGGATGCTACCATTGAAATGACACACAGCTTTGGACGACATGCCATAGTTGTCTCCCTCGTCAATCAAATTATTCCATAGAAATGTTCATTTGCAGTCTGCAGGGCAATTTTTTTAAGCAAGTGGACTCTAATACTAAGCTACCACATCAGCACTGTCGGAGTTAAGAGTGGAGAGATCAAGTGAGGCCACGTCCAGGAATGTTTGGAGTCAAGAACTTTTGATGAGAATCCTGAAGAGTTTCAGGTTTTGAAACGTTCACTGTTTAGTTTAAACATGAACTACTTGGTTAGTTTTAGAAACATAACACAGTGGTTGAACTAAGCTCGGGATGAAACCTCACTCATTATATTTTTCTGATAGTCTCTCAACATGAGATGAGACTTCCCATGCTTACATTGTGGTAGTATACACAGCGTGATAAAAGGAAAACAATAGATGTGAGACTTTTTCAAACCCCGTTCTTTTTCCCCCCTTTTCTTTGAGAACTCAGCAACCCTTTACAGACATTACAGAGCTCATTTATCCCATAATTATTTTATAAGTCGGGTTAATGAGGAAGAAATCGATCGAGTGAAAAACCAGCAGCTGTTTAGGAAACTACAAATAATGACACGATGTGACGATACCGAGTTAAATAAGATAACATTTGAAAAATGTGAGGAAAAACCCTGAGGACTTGAGGAGAAAAACTAACTTTTGTCTTTGTGCTTCAGTGACATCTTCTTTAAATGGATAAATTCAGGATGCTGTAGCTTCTGTTTTGAACAAAGCAGTTTGAGACCATTTTATCTCCTCACACACAGTTGTGTTTCCTCCACTGCAGACCAAAAAGTGCTTTTAACTTTTCAAGAGTGAGCCTCTACAAAGAACGGCTGCTTTTAAACGCGAAAGAAAAAAAAGGAAGAGAGAGAGGAGAGAAATACTGGCATGGTGATGAGCGATAGAGCAGCTAATTGTGTCCTGGGAGATAAAGACGGCGGCAAAAAAGAGAAGTAGAAACTCCCTCTTGGTTATCAGCTTCCTTCTGAGACGGCAGCGGCTGCTGGCTCTGAGTTACTTCTCTTTAAAAAAAAAAACTTGTTAAAAGGAAATAAAAAAGGTGTGAGGAGGCACAAAGGACGCTTATCCACCTTTCACTGAGCCGACAAAAGGAAAAAAATCTTAGCTCCGGCTAATTACAAGCGAGGTGATGAAAGAAACGGAAGGAGACAGAATAGAAAGAAAATCCCTCCTTTTTTCTCACCTGAGACGAGGTGGATAGGTCAATAGTTTCACCCCGAACCCAAACTCAATCCTGCAGAGGGAGACGGGGGGGAAGGGGAGGTCCGTTTGATGGACGTGGAGGTGATTAGTGGATGTTCGTCTTTGTCGTCTCGCTGCCACAGGATGAAGAAATTAAAAGTGTCTCCTGACCAAATGAAAGCAAAGAGTACTCGCAGCTCTCTTTTCTATAAAAAAAAAAAAAAACTCCCATTGTCACGTGTTCATTCAGGCTGCTCCGGAGAGATTTAGCCTTGTGGGGATAGCTTATTTTGATGTTACATCTTTGTGTTCCGATAAGACTGCCATACAACCCCTTCAATTCTAATTGGCACAAATTTTCTTTTTAACTTAAACTCTGATTGGAAGCCAAGGTAAAAATACAAAAAATATTTGTCCAACTACAAATCCATCCCTTGATATGTCATGCAGACAGATTTATAATTGGATAATTGACAACTAGTTTGGCCAGAACGCTTATGGACTTTATTTCTACATTAGTTGTTATCTCATGAAATTGTTTGTTACCTTTTTTAAATGTGATAATCAGTTCAAAATTGGCCACATTTCTAAGGAAGAAAAGCAATTTGTAGACTTTTTTTTAGATTAAACTAAACAGCAATTAAGGGTGGGACAAAATATTGATATAGCAATTTTCATCATCATCCCTACCAGTGTGATCCTACTATTAATCTGCTTGTGCCAAATATTGATATTTGCATTTTAAAAAGGCAGCTGTGTAGAGCAGATATCGGCAATTTGTCTGACAGCATCACCACTTCATGACGCCTCTTGGCTTATTGGCTTATTGCAATTTACAGTTAATCAGAGACTGTAATATATGATTTTCTTCAATAATATCAATGAACCCAGAATCGCTGTGTCTTGTCAGTATTGTAAATGTTAGTATCTTATAGTATCCTATCATTTCACTTCATATCATAATAATCATATCATCATATCATAACAGTACCTGGCCTCTGAATATCAGAGCTCAAAATCTACAGCATAATATATCTTAACAGGGTTTTATGTCCACAGCTTTGCCTTTAAGTTTTTATCATAAGCTCAGCTTTTAGACTGGTCTCTTCTTTCGTTTGTCCTATAGTGGCCATTGTGCAGGACTGGCATTACTGTCGTGAATACAGAAGTAAATCTGTCTTGCAAAATGAAGTTTGCAGGCAGCAAACAAATCATACAAGTTGGCAAAACTATAAACACAAGTACAAAGCTGTGTATTCCTGTATAGTCCTCCTAAAATGTTTTAGTACACCATAAGAATCAGACAGGCTTTTGAACCTGCAGAAGCAGACCATATTTACATAGAAACATATGTAATCGACCTCTTGCTGTCAGTGGGAGGAAACCGTCATGAGTGGGAGCAGTCAAAGTCAGAGTTCAGCTTGTTTTTCATCGGCAACATCGCACAGGAGAGACTCTCCACGCTTCGAGCTGTTACGAATAAGAGACTCGTGAGGGGGAGATTTTGGTGGTGGAGAACGGCCCGGCCCTCCTCTTCAGCCGGCAGACAAACACACAGTCTGTGACGGTAAATAAACGGGAACCTTCAGCCTCTCCACGCTCCACTTCTCTGCTCAAGAGCCTGGCGCCCAATGTCAGCGCTAAATTCTCTGTGAATACGATGACTTTGTCAAAGTCACCGACTGCAATCTCTCCCCCCACACACCGATCTGGTGGTCTTTTCAAACTACCTGTTAGCCCAATGTCACCAGTACTCACAGGGTATTCTTTCTTTTTCTCTGGCAGTACCTCCGCTCCTGTTTGCCTCCAGCTGTTTGGGGTCTTTGCAGACTTTTAGGTGGATGAAAGTCTGAAAACAAACGGCTGAAATGAGCTGGACGTGCTCTCTGTTCTCAAGCTTTCATATTTTTTCCGTGTTTGTATTTTTATTAATTGACTCAGCTGCTTTGCTTTGCTGAAGTTGTTCCCTTGCCTTCCCTTTCAAAAGCTTTGGTCAACTTTTTGGGAAAAAGTTTGCATGAGTTAAGTTAACTCAACACATCTTTTTATGCAATTCAACCGAGCATCAAGGTTTAAGAAAGTGGTTGCACATCAGCTTGATGTCAATGAAACCTTGCAGTGAGCTTCTACCATGCTCGTCCAACAGCAGAGAGACCGTTTATGTTTGGAAAGAAGGTCAAATATTGCACAAATTATGTGTTTTTAAAATACTAATAAAAGTCGCCAGCCTGTCTACAAATCCCAAAATATGAGAAAAGTCCATCCACCCTGTCTTTTGCCTGCTGTACTTCTCAGAAAATGTGTGCTCAAACAGTCCGTTTGAGATTTTCCCTTTATGACATCACAAAGGGCAGCAACCCCTCCGCCAGGTGGGTGACCCTCCCACTGCTAGGTGTCTTTTCTGCCCTCTAAGTCTTCCTTCTTGCCTTAAACAACAGGGCGAGGTGCAAGAAGCTATACCATACAAACAGCCTGTTCTGAGCAGGGCTGTATGAAACTTCACAGACATGCTCTGGAGAGCTCTGAGGCTTTTTTAAACTTGTTAAAAAGGAGAATAAAAAGTGACATTTAATTAAAATAGTTTATACCTTAATTCATCTTGGACACTTCTTGAGCTTCTGACAACTGAACTTTTTCTTTTTGCAAAGATGAACAATTATTTTTTTTTTTTTTTAAAGTTTTATAATTCTAAACAGAATCTGTTTCTATTCACTTAGAAAATATATGAAAAGAGGATCTGCATAAAGCTCTCAAACTAAGTTGGTTATATCTTTTCAGTATGTGGCAGGATTGTTTTAATTTCAATCACTCATTTGTCAGGACATTACAGATGTAAAATATGAAACCTTAGATGAAACGCCATGGAAACAATAAGATTATCAGAAAACGTCATGTAGAAGACATTCAAATCTATAAAAAAAATAAAAAAATAATAAACTGTGGGAATGTTAGCCATCACCTGCCCACTGGCAGACACACACTCAAAGGTCATACTCAACAACTTGCACTTTAGTGCTCTTCCCACAAACACACACACACACACACTGTTTTTTTTTTTGTTTTTTTTAAGATTTATTTTTTAGCTTTTTGTGCCTTTAATGAAGAGATAGGACAGTGGATAGAGTTGGAAATCAGGGAGAGAGAGAAGGGAATGACATGCGGGAAAGGAGCCACAGGTGGGACTTCAACCCGAGCCACCCTCCTAGAAGACCATGGCCTCCATACATGGGGCGCTCGTACTGACCACTGCGCCACCAGTGCCCCTGTTTCCCCCTCTTTCTACTCTCCCATAAAAGAAAGGCAGCGTAGTTTCATGTGACCTGGCAATAATTATATTCATCACACACACGCACACACACACCCAATCTCACACACCTATTGAAGTTTCATTTTGTCAAGTTCACTGATGTGCCAGATGAAGTGTGATGTCCGCTGAGAGTGAAATCATGGGACAGCCAATCAGCACGTCAGCTCCTAATTTAATTAATAACTCCTCCGTCTAATTAGCAGAAGACGGGCTGGGAGGAAAAACAGCTGCAGTCACCTGGGCTCCTCCACTCCTTCACAAATCCTGCAAAAGATGAAAATGACAAGATGAGTCTCGGGGGGGAAGATGGGCGAGATATGTTTTGAGTTGTGTGTGTGTGTGTGTGTGTGTTCACAGGGTGTAAGAGGTGCTGATCAACTGTAAATCCTCCGGGTGTTACGTGCGTCTCTAACAGCAGGAAAGCTGGCACCGTGTTATCTGCCGGCAGTGAGAAACATTCTCTAGTGGAAATAATAAAGGAAAATGGCATTTGGCTTACCGCTGGGATTTGATTGACAAGTTGTGCGGCAGCAGTGGCGGCGGTGGTGGGGCTTGTCGACGCTCGCCGTCTGGTTGTGTGAGTAATTAAAAGTGATTGAGACAGCCCTCGCACATCCAGAGGTGATGATATCATCAGGGTGTGTAGATAAGAAAAGCATCAGCGCAGGAGGAAACATTTCTACAGCAGGGTCAGGGATCGGAATCAAAAGTTTTCTGTCTCATAACGACAGAAACTAACTTTGTTATGTTAAGCGCTTGAACATCTGTACATTCTCCAGATGGTCATTATCCAAACTGTCTTATGTGTCTTATAGATCTAACCTTATATACTTTAAATAAATACAGTTACAAGACATGCTGGAAGAAAATCATACTACTCCATCAAGCTTTAATTGAGCAATATGCTCAGGTTGTTCTGTTTTTTTTGTGTGTGTGATATTTAAGGATCTAAAGAGCTTAAAAGGTAAAGGAAGTTTTGACATCACTTGAGTTTAAGTACTAGCTTTAAGCCAGCAGCTGTGAAACAGGCTGTAAAGGCTGCAAAGTCATTCAAATGAGTGTCCATTCCACTAACAAGGGCTTGTTTTTGCAGGTAACAGGTTATGTTTGTTATGTTATATGCTCAGCAACAATAAAAATGATGCTTTTAGATAATGACAAGTTTCCTTCAGAACCTTTGTTTCAACCAGAGACAGCGGCCATGTTGCTCTCTTCAAAACCAACAAACACCACTGCCAAAAATGGTAATTTTCATCCCAGAAGACATGAGTTGCTTGTCTTCTGTTGGCCAATTGTCTTTACCATTACGTGTTTTACACATTCTGTGTCATCATTTTGAACTTATTTGAAC
The DNA here is from genome assembly GCF_963584025.1 of Labrus mixtus. Taxonomy (NCBI): domain Eukaryota; kingdom Metazoa; phylum Chordata; class Actinopteri; order Labriformes; family Labridae; genus Labrus; species Labrus mixtus. The sequence continues at coordinate 18,024,513 of NC_083621.1, read as the reverse complement.
ACCAAAGTCACAAAATAGCAAAGAAACTAAACAAACCGATCAAGGCAGCGGTAGACCAGCAACTCCTGTCTTCTATAAAGTCAAATTATTGTTTTTTGGAAATGGAATTTGGCGACTTTAAAGCGGGATTATTCTGATGTTTTGGCTCAAGAAAATGAGTTCTTTGAGTAGTCATGAGAAAAGTCAATTTAGCATTTAACATTGCACTCTCTTGTTTAACACTTAAAATAGCAACTTGAGCCCTTATAGGCAAAAACAGTTAAAGTGTACATACTTTGATTGGGCGTGTTTGCCCCAAGGATTACTTTGCAGCCATATCAGCCTTTGTTGCTGCTGTTGGCTTAAGCAATCTTCTGGAGCAATTCACACACTTTTTGTTCCAACTATTCATTGAAACCCAAAAAGGAAACTGTATGATTGCCCAGTATGAACTGTCCCTGATAGAGGCTTGAATTTATTAAATGCTCATGCGGGTACATAATAAGGTTGGAGCATAGGATGCATATGGTTGTATTGGTTTGAGGAATTTTTTTCCTTTTCCATGGGTACTTGTGGAAATTCACAATATAATGATGGCGGTGGAGAAATAGAGAGGAGGTCATCTAAATTTCATCTTCTGGTTACAATGCATATCTCCTGCAGGATTCATGGAAATCTCCCTGCTCGGACTCGGCCACCAGCTGGGTAAAAAACTGCATAATATACTAAATCTGACCTGGCAGGGCACATCATTTGCGCATATATTTCCCAGGAAGGAAAGAGCCGATTGAGAGTAAAATCCTCCACCACATTAAGAGGGATTCACTTGTTAAAGCACTGAGCTTCCTGCGAGGCTTTGGACCGACTCCGCTGTGATAAAAAGCCTCTGATGGCAAGAGGCTTCCGACTGGCTTCCCGCTGAACAAACAGCTACATCAGAGCAACAGGAGACGGTGAAGTGCCCACCGCTCGCACCCTCCGTCAAGTTGCTTGATGTCGCCTGAAGTGTAAAACAGACCCTAGTGACTCACTGTTATAGAGACGGCAATGAAACCAGCGATGGCTCTCCTGACAAGCCGAGTTTAAAAGAAGTTTCTCTCTCTCTCTCTCTCTCTCTCTCTCTCTCTCTCTCTCTCTCCCAGTTCCTCTCTGTGTAGTTCTCCGTATGCATGTGAGCTAAGTGTACAGGTGAAGTGGGATTCGCTTGAAAGGAAATTGAAATACAAGAAAGTGGGTGACTGTGAAGCAGCGAGGCAGGAGATGAATGTGCAGACTGAAGTGGCCGTCTCTGAGGATGATTATCATTATGGTTCCTCTGAAAGGCTGATGGACTCTTTTAGTTCTGGTTAGCAGAGCTGGAGCTAGCAGGCTGGATGCTAACAGGACATTTTTTAGAGCGGATGCTGAAAATGATTTTTTTTTATAAGTTGCTAATGGATATCACTGTAAGAGAAAGCACCCATCAGGGCCCTTTATAGGCCCTCAGTGATGGCTAAAGTGTTTTTGTATTAATATTGGAAAAGTCATTAGTACTTATTTTATTATATCAGTTACTAATTTGTCAATCAACATATGAACAACATGTTCCAACAATGTTTTGGATCAAATAAACCTCTAAAGCAAGACTTTTCGGTTTGCGTCGGCATTCAAAGGGTTAAATGTACGAGGCCAATCTGTCACCACACTGTTTCTTTTTCCGGGTGAGAAAATGCTTAATTTCCTGCTCTGTGATTGACGGTCAATTGCTTTCAAATGGGGGCCAAGTAAACGTAATTTGATGAGAAAGTGATGTCAAATGCCAGTCAAATTGACCAATCACGTCTTCTGTCTTAATGAGTGTGCGTTGTTACAATAGAGTCTATGAGTGGTTCTACACAAATCTCATGCTTACTAAGAGTTTTACAAATTAGCTCGCTTTCTGCCAATAGAAGCGCATATTACATTCAGAGGGTCTTTCAAGAGTTCGGTTTCGCTACTCGGAATAACTTTTTGTTGTAGTCACACTTAAAAGCCATTGCTGTTTTTTTTGTTAAACAAAAGAATACTGCAATACAAAGGATTTCATCAGTGAGCAATAAGCTATATTGCATCCACACATGAAGAGAACATAAACATTTGCTAACATCTGAGCATTCAATTTGAACCCTCTGATGTCGACTTTTTCCATCTTTCTTTTTAGAAGAGTCGATGAAATTAATTGCAGTGTCAATACGTGTAAATTCTGAAGCCATTACCGTCCTCCCATTTATCCAAAAACAATCAGGTGCATTTAGAAACAATCAGTCTGTACAAGTTTATTTGCTGTGTTTTTTTTTTAAGGTTGGCTGATCTTGCTGGAATAACTGTAAGCCTTTTTTTCCCCAACTGCACGACCAACTCTGCAGTTGTAATATGGAGACTTTGTTTTAACTCACAGTAGATTAATAGTCATGTTTGTGCCGCAGATGTTTATGAGCTGTACAGAAACACATCAGGTGGATCAGGTCCAGGTTGTAGGTTTTGTGACACTTCATTAGATATTTTTGAAACTCAGTCACCGTCGCTGAAAGCTCGAGGATGAAGATGAAGTTTGTTTCATCACCTTAATGGAGCACTTCAGGTAGAACTTCATTCATTTTATCCAGGACTGTTTCCCACAGCGAGGAATATTTTTCATCAGTGAAAAGAAATGATCCGTGTTATGTTCATTCTGTAAGTGTGTGTGTGTGTGTGTGTGTGTGTGTGTGTGCTCCTCTCCTGAAGCTGCTGCTGTCAATAACCCTCCAGCATAGCAAACAAATCGCCTCCCGCAGAGAAACAGCGATGGATGTTTTCTGGCCGGCCGTGATCATCAGTTCTGCTCGGCTGCATGAAAACAGTGACTCCTGAACAAACAAAAGGGGGCTGAAAATCTGCTGGAAAAAAAAAACCATAAAAAACATCAAGTGGCCGGCTGCGTCCAACACATCAGCCCTTTCCGGCAGCGCCGCCTGCCACTCACAGGCAAAGAAAGTGGAAAATCAGTTTAGCCTGCCGCCTCCTGGTGAGCTTCACGGGCTTCATAGAGTTTTTTGGGAGGATGTGGAGGGCGCTCCGGTCCAAAGGCTGCTGAGGCGGCAGGAAAAAGGAGGCCAGCCGAGGAGGAACGCTGGAGGAATCCGCCGCCGCCTGAATTCGCTGAGCAAGCAGGTCGAGACTTTGAAATTAACGTTGATAAAGTAGGCTGAGCCCCCCCCCCCCCCTCCCCTCCCTCCCTCCCTCCTCTCACAGCACTAAGCCCTGTGTGCTAAATCACAGAGGGGCCTCAGACTGAATGGGTGCAGCGGCCTACATGTTAAAAATACAGAGAGAGATTCAGCCCCCAAACACCTGCTGACTGAGGGAGCAGCCAGGTCCTAATCCTCCAAGCAGAACCTCAGAGAGCTGTGCAAACAGAAGGAGACTGAAACACACCACAGAGGAACCAGGCATTTCCAAATTAACTAGTTACAAAAACTGTCGAAGTTCTGATCCTGGCTTAACATCTTGAAGCCATATTTTTGTCTTAAATTCAATTTAAAATCAATGTTGTGCAAAGTGCCGAGGAGCAGACATGAAGTTTGGCTTTTTAATTAGCTTTCTGGAGAAACAGGCTGTGTACAAACGGCTTTTATCCAGATCTAAATGACTCAGGATTGTTGGATCGTCTGCTCTCCAACAGCTTTTCAGCCTCATGTGTTGGCTGCAGACACACAAACAGTCCAACACACACACTGACGATGAGGATGGGAATGTCCACAAATAGGGCTGGTGACTGCCAAAAGTGGAGAAAACTTTTAATTAAACATTTTACTGTAAAAAAAAAAAAAAAAATGGGTCTCATCGATGTGCTGAACAGTGAGAAAAAACATTATTTCCTGGTAGCTCTCACACATCAACACTCTGTACTTTGACTAACACTCAGATTAGACGAGATTTGCCCTCGGCTTCACCTTTTTATGGTGCCCAGCAATCAGAAAAATCTGTTAAAAGCTTCTGAACAAAGTTAAGTGGGGATAAAGTTTTCAAAATGACATAAGCCGCTGAGAGAAACTAAGAAAAAGAGAAAGCAATGCAGAAAATAAAAGGTGTTATGTGCTCAGGAGGAATACTTTGTGCAGCGTGTAGGTGTGTGTGTGTCTGAGCGCGTCTTCCTATCTAATGAACACTGTAAAAAAGAAACCTTTGATTGAAAAAATCCATAATGAGTACATTATATATCAAAAAGGACAAGTGTGCTGAAAGTGATGTATATAATTCCTGAAAAGAATGCTTGCAAGGCAAAGTCTAAGGTAATATGAAAAGCAATTGTTGAAAGTTTGTAAAAACATGTGGACACTTAACATGCTGCAATGTTCCACTGAGGTGATCTTTGACCTGTAACTTTGTGATGTTTGCGACCGCATTCAGTGGCGATTCTAGAGTTTGTTGGGTCTCTAAGCAAACATTCATTGGGGGTTCATGGCCGTTATATCTGCCAGTGTGCCAACGCTTACTCCTCTTCCTCTTTCTATTTTCACTCCCACACAGACAGTTCCTCTTCATTTTCCTTTGGCGACTTTCATTGGCAAACTTAGGTTTTCGCAGGAAAAATGCGTTGCAATGCTCAGCAGGGCATGGAGAGGGATTGCTGTCAGATGGGGCCCCCGTTAGGGAGGTTTCCTACTGTCGTTGCAAAATGTGCACATTTTGAGCCACTGCTTTGGTTAAAAGTTTGTCAGCCCTTTGGGGAATCCTACTGGTCTGGTGTAAGGATATTTGGACTGACAGCAAAATCAAAAAATGACACATTTAACTTTGCTAAAAAAGGAAAAACCCTAAATACAAGTATGGCAGGGTACTAATTTATTTTCATGTTGCTATCTCTGAACACTTGAAAATACTTCCTTAATTTGTTGGTTGACTTTAGTCTTGTGAAGACAGAAATCTCCATTTCTATATTTGTGGTTGTCTTGTGTTTAACAGTGCTGTAGTGGAGGTCAAAGGTCGGGGTTGGCCCTGTCTGAGAGCCAGGGACACATCAGATCTCTGGACTGCCGCCCCACTTTCCACCAGTCATGAGATCTCAGTGATTCATCATGTTAATGTGTTTGTTGGCTTTCTGCTGAGCAGGCAGCGCATGATGTAAGCGCACAGAAAAACCCCGGACAGGTATTAATGACGTCAAGTGAGGCGGGACGCTCCATACATAATCAGACGTCCCACAGAGCAGCAGTCATAATCACTCAGCTCTGCCTGGACGTCTTTGAATTTGACTGATTTCAAACTCGCAGGGGGAAACTAGCTGGATTATTACTGACAAAAAGAAAAGACAAACAAAACGGCAACAACAGATGGTGAAATAGGTCAGCGCTGCTCTCCATGTCAGAGCTGTTTAAATGTTGATTTTTACCAAAACAGCCTCATCAGCGCTCAGGCCTCCTGAATGAGGATATTAAACGAGCGATGCGTGTTTACACAGTTTTCAGCCGCCGCAGCAGAAGCCTCTCCCATGGGGCCTTACAAAAGCAGAGGTTGGGGGGGGGTGGGATGCATAGTTGAGGAGAAGGGGTGGGGGGCACCCAGCAGGGGTAAACACGCCTTCGGGTTGGGGTGCACGTCGAGAGACACGGCGTGACCTTTACAGCAACAGTTGATGAACGTCACCAGTGGAGAGTTTGCCCTTTTCCCACCTGTATGTGAAACCCCGCTGAAAATAATCATTTCTTTCTTCCTCTGGGGCTCGCTCTTCCTCTGCAGCTGCTCTGCTGCATTCTGCTGAGCCATTAGAGTAATGAAAGAGGGAATAATTCAGAGTCGGTTATGCTGACTGTACATCAGGAGACATTTACACGCACTCACATTTATCAACAATCTGCTGTAAGTCATGTTTCTGTCAGTGTGAGAGGTGAGCACAGCGGCTCGGGCAGGATTACACACACACACACACGCACGCACACACAGCAGAGGTTTAAACTCCGACCTTCACTTTCTGTAAGAGACACAGAGGAATAACCAGGCACACACTCCCGGCAGTTCTTCCAAGAAGTTCAGAACTGTTCTGACTTTAAAAGGCAACCTAAAAATTATGTAACAGCATGTTTTGCATTTTTTAAAACATTTTAAAACCAAAAAATATACTGTGACTGATTATACGGTTAGTCAAATTCATGCTTCCTAATGTACAATTTACTAGCAAGACCACGCCATTGTATAGTATAATTTGTAGGTGTTTTTTTTGTAATATTCTAAAGGTTGGATGCAGATTGGAATGAGAGTGCGGTCGAGGTAGCTGGCGCCGTCAGGAACTAGGGCATTGACACTCAGGGTGGCTGCACGTCTGGATGCACTTTTTGGTTTAGCATCACCCTGTGGCTCCTGTGTTGAGAGGAGAGAGGAAAAGAAAGGGGTTTTATGGGGAGTGGTCTCGAGAACTGAGACACAACAGGATAGAGCTGATGAGACACAAGTGCGGTTGAATTTGCTCGCGTTGTGATAGCCTCACAAAGCTAACAGAGACCTTGGTGACGTCACGAGATGAGACTGTAACCATGTTAGGATTACAGTTTTATTGTTTGTCTGAACTTGTGTGAGAAATCAAGTCTTCCACGAGGGTTTTTTTGTTTTTTTGGAGTTGCTGTAGAAGAGGAAAATTTTGGACTGAAAACCTAGAAAAATGCTGCCCACACATAGGTCACGATTACACACACATGCACAAACAGTAACCTACGGACGTTCCCTAATGGAGAGATGTCAGAGTGAGGGTCTGCACATGGAAGAGCGCCCAAGCAGTTGGTGATTCAATACCTTGCTCAGGGGCCCAGCAACCAAGCCCAATAGCCAAAAGCTGTAGCGCCAGCACCATCCAGTTCATGTGGCCTGCTCTCTCCGCTCCACTGCCCAGATGTAAACAAGTAAAGTGGACGGATAACATCTGGTAGGAGCAGACCGGGGCAATGCGTAACCACATTCAGCAAAGTCATGGGGGCATTAACATGCAAAGAAGGAGGCTGTTGGTCAAAAAAAATGTCCTTATAACTGGCAGAAACCTTCAGTAGAAACAGACTAGAAAGAAAGGGACGGACAGAGACAAACAGAACAAGAATACGAGAGGATGGTTGTTCAACTAGTAATGCTGAAGTAACAGTCTCTGAAAGCAGGTCTATCACATGGACTGTGATTATACCGCAGCTCCTGGAGGCTTTTCTCCACTCTGAAGAGCAACAACCAATCAGTACCCAGCATCTGAAGCATCTTTCTTTTAGGGGATTCTGCATCTTCACATCCCGCACCTCTACATGTCAAACACACCCTCAACTCTGTCTGTCTGCTCGATCACTAAAAGTCCCCATTGGCATCTTCTCACCTCAGCGTCTGACCAAAGCTTCAATTTGCCTCAACACAAACACACACGCGCACACCTCCTCCCAATTGAAACCCAGCTGCCACGCCTCAGTGATGGGCAGGTCAGCCGCGGCAGCCGCAACGAAGGACAACATCATTAAGCTCGATATCGGCGGCGGCAAAGCAAACAGCCTGTCCACTGTCATCAGGGTGATGCATTGGCACTCGTCGCCAAGAGGCCGTTTTAATTGTGTCCAAACACACACACACATGCGCGCTGACATGCATGCAAACAAACACACACCCCACCCAGGGACCCCGGTGTGTGTGATGCTGCACATGGGCGGTTTGCACAATAAACATGGATTGTGTGCTGATTTGTTTCCTTTTATACTATTGAGCGCTCAGGCACAAACAATACCCTACACGTTGTGTGAGATCAATCCTGTGGTAACCTTGAACAGGTGAACTTTTCCCATGGTGCATTTGGGGGACTTGGCTGCATAAAGCGAGTCGATTTTATGCTGGATGGCAAACGAAAGAAAATCAACGTTTTCAGGCTGTACAATGAGGTCTTAGGTTCAAAGATTGTAATATAAGTAGATAACTGTAGGATTTGTTCCCATCTTTTTGTGTGTGTAACAGAATTATCAAAAGTTTCAGAGTTCAACGTGATTATCCATGATCAGCTGTCTTCACTGCTCACAGTTTTATTAAATAGAAAAAAAAAGATTGTAGCTGACGACAACACATTTTTACATTTTATCTGGGCCCTAAGTAATCTCTCTCTCTCTCTCTGTGCATTCACATCATATTACAGCATGCCATTATCTTTAAATCTTAGTTACTATCCACATCTTTTCCTGGGAGCTTCTGAGCTCTTATGTCTTGTAGGTTCCTTGGGATCATTGATGGACGGCCTGCCTTAACAATATTTCACGCCCGGCACAGTTGTAGTAGATCGCTATTAGTCATGAATTTTGTTTTGCCCAAGATTTCCGCCTCTTAAAAATATGTTTTTTTTCTTGCCACAGCAACTTTACTTAAAGTTGTTAAGTGCTACGCTCATGACGGATTAACGTTAGGTCTTTGTAATACAACAATGAGTAAGATCTTTTACCTGCTCTTTTGTCGTTTCTCGAGATAACATTTGTTATTAATTGGCACTACACAAGATTGATTGATTTATAATATCCTTCTCTTATATGTGAGAAACTTTTAAAAAAATTCAACAGCAACAATAGTCTTGGACGTTCAGCATTTAAACATCTAAGATTACTGTTTCAATATTATGCATGTTGAATTGTTGATTAAAAACAGTACCCATTTTCAGCCTAGCAGTGTGGCGATGACCTTTTCACCATTAACGAAACACAACGCCACAGAAATAGTCAATATTTTTTTATTTATAATGCATGGAAAAAGCATGAACATGTAAACGAAATGCGCCCACTACTTACTGTGCATGGTATGTTTTACTTATTCCCTGAATGCCCACATGTTCATTACAGTCACAATGTCAAAAGATGATAGGGTGGAAGCTCAGAAAGCATTCACTGAATCTGGCCGGTAAAGCCGTTCCGGACAATGGCGTAGTAATAACTATACAGACTGTGTACACACTGATAAATAATTAAAGTCTGTCACATTTTAGGCAGGATGTTTGTCGAGAAAGACCTGAAAGAATTTGCACTGATTTGTGGTTGTCTCATGTTTGCAGCATAAATCTCTCACAAAGGAGCCACTTTAGTACAAAGAAACCTGCTCCGACATAATAAATGATGTCAATACTGCTTCATGTCATGGTTTAATGTTTAGACAAATAGTCATTAAAATAACACAAGAAATAAAAAGACACATTTGGGTGGAACGCCGACCCTCTCCTGGGTCTGTGTAATACAGCATTTTGTTGTTTTAACGGATAATTCCTGTTATTTTCCCTGACATTGTCCTCATCTGCATATCAGACTGAAACAACAGCAGAAAACCGTCACTGACAATGATACATTGTGACACAGAATAAAACAGGAGCAGGGCGTAAAAAATGAGCGTAATATCAGCGCTGTTTGTGAAGATTGCACGGTTTTATGTAAAAACTGTGCCATCATATTCCCGGCCTTCTTCAAAAACAAAAGGATAAATACATCCATTTCCCCAACTTTAGTCCCATTTCATGCTGTTCTCTTGCTTTTCATTTCACGCTCGGCTTCAGCCTATTTATCGATGTATGAGACGGAGGAGGGAGGCTGGAGGCCATTACTGACTTGAGGCAACCTGGGAGTTTGCACATGCATGTGTGTCCATATGCGGGTCATACATGCATTTATATTGTCTTCATTGTGTATTTGGGTTGGCAGTTTACACAAAAAATCTAATTCCAACAGGATTTAATGGAGATATTAATTAGTTGTTAATGTCAAAGAGGCTCTTCTGTAAAGGAGAACATTTTCAAATCCAAGAGAGCTTCATGTTTGGGTCCAGTTTAAAGACAAGCACACAAAAAGTGGAAAAATTGGGAAACTTCAAGACCAGCTTCATCAAAAAATGACAAAAACTGACTTCACCAACTCCACAGCCAGCCCATGCTAACTCCAAATTCATCAAATAAGACAGCTTTTGCAATGGCCCTCTTCACACTCAAAAAATCTAGCCAATGGCGTTCTGTTGTCCAAAGATCTTCTATAATACAATTATCTACCGATCTACCGATCAAAGCCAGAGTCAGCTGGGCTTTGTTGACAGTAGAAATAGCATGAAGCCCAAAGCTGAAAAATTTCCTCAAACAGCCTCGCACAACAAACCCCAATGTCCAACATGGACACACAATCATTCTGCCAAAGATAACTAATTAATTACAAGAGATATTTCTGTTCTTGTGTGTTTGTCAAAGCTCTTCTTACTGGCTTCGACTAAAGCCTTGTGTTGTTCTGGAGATATATATTCTAATTGTTCTTAAATCAACAGTTCTGCTTGCTCTACTCAACTATCATATTGATAAGATCCAATTTCTAAGGAATCATAATTTAAATAATATTTTCTGACTGCAACAACAAAGCTTTGAGGAAATATCCTGACTGAGTATTTAGGGCTCAACGGGTCTGGTGGAATGGAGGTCTGGGCGATTGGTCGATCAAACAAACATTTTTATCCCGTCTGATCCTGTCAGCATATCTGCAGATTTGAATGAATATTCAGGATGTGCTTTTGTGCCTCATGCAGAAATGTTCACATCGTCTATTTGTTTGTTGCTGATGTAGTGGGAATGCTTCAATGTAAAAATAACTTCACCAGCTGGCATCAAACTTAACCACCATCAACATATTTCATATGGTGTCTGTCTTGTGTGTGTTCTCTGTGTTCAAAGTCACAAGGGGAAAAAAAGGGAAGTTTAATGAGCCGGCCAGAGTTCGGTCTATGCAAGAATAAAGACTGAAATCTATTGTGCAAGTATCAGCGCAATGGCCTGCAGGCACACCTTGCTCTTAAAGGGAATTAAGAGCTGACTCTCTGATTGGTTTGTTTCATGTTCAAAACACAACTATGTATAATCAAGCAGCTTAATTTAACCACTTGAAGGTTAAAGCGCCCAGATTGGGAGAAGGCAAAACATAGTCGGACACGGCCAGAATCCCTTTGCGCCACGTGCTTAAGAGAACCAGAGCCGTCAAATTAGTGCCCAAAGAATCATAGATAGATGAGTCTCCAAGTCTGGTGTAGTGAAGGTTCTACATTAGCAATGCTCCTGATACACCAGGCCCCTTACGCTGCCTGACTCCAGCTGACCCATCAGAGCCCCGAGGCTTATCCCAGCTCCAGATTCAGGCACCATATCAGCAGACGGACTGTGAAACATCATCAAGAATCCGAACCAGGCGTCCTGGCGTGTTGTGTAAACACACCCTGGGTGACCACGGCGGAATCATTTCATGTATATTTACTCTGATATCTGCCGTTGACTCTGACTCCTGAGTTTTTTTTCCCACTTAAATTAAATCTGGCTAATAGCAGTAGGTGGGGGATTTATTTCCTCGCGGTTTAAAATCCACCACACTTGCTTCCTATTACACTTACAAATATTGAGCTCATGCATAATTTAACCTCCCGCCCACATCCAAAATGCTGCAATCGACTTCATTATTTATTTTAACGGCACTTCAATAATTTATGCCCGTGTGTATGAGAGCCATCAGAACAGACTGCTGCTCACTTAATTACCAGCGCTGCCAGCTCGCTGAAGTTCTCTGGTATTAAACAGAGTATTAGCCAGGATTAGACCTCACACACAGGCGCGCACACACACACACACACACACATTATTTATTGCTGTCTAATGAGGAAGGAGTTAGCCGTACCAGCTCACAGACTCTCCTCAGTGATTATTTAAAGTGAGAGCAGATGCAAGGCTTGTCACGCAGTATCTCAAATATCAAGTCCGCATTGGATGGGATGACCAACGCAAATGCTCAGATCGATACTGGATTAAGCTGTTATGTCCACTTAGAGCTGATATAATAGAAATAATGGATTTCAGTTGGAGGGCCCGCTCTGATTTGCTCCGATTCAGGGGTGATTTATTGCCGCTGCTACTTTAAACGGGCCGCTTAAAAAATGAGACTTTTCATAATAAATACTTTCCAGAGTGCTGCAGATCAATTGTGCCCGGAGAATGATGAAGACAGATGTTTTTTCTGTATAAGGCTGACGCGTCGCTGCAGACTTATGTACTTTACCATTTCTGCTGCCTGGCAAAGAGGCCTTATGCGGGAGAAGATGGATTAAGTGGCTTTATATTTTGAGTGTTACTTGGAGACGAAAATAAAAAAAAAGAGAGAGGAATATAAAAGGCACTCGCACAATTCTGACGTTTGTTTGTCTGCAGGTTCTTACACGGCAGCGTCTGTGCAAGTGATGTTTAAACTAATAGACTCATAATTTGTCTTTCATAGATGTATACATGTCAAGAATGTAATTAAACATTTGTCTTTTCTGTGCAAAAAATTTAATCGAAAAGGTGTCAATTTTCTAAATCTGTTGCCTCAACAGCATGCACATGCAGGGTTTAGGGACAAAATTTATACAAAGAAATACATAATATCGTATTTGATCATCTGCAGAAGTTATTTTAGCCCCCCTAATTTTTGAACTTTTAAAAGTATTTACTCAACATCTCTTAATTGAACATTCCTGTAGGCCCAGACTTATCCATGTGGACCATCACCGTATTACTTATATTTTTTTGCCTTATTATAAATGAGTTAAAACTGTTAATAAATAATTGCAAATAACCTTGCAATAACGGCTTGAAGTCGGCGTCATCATCTGTAACTGAAGTGGTATGAAAATGGTTTCTGCTTTTCAGTTATGTGAGTGCTATGGCATCAGAAAATGAATATTCATCACTATTTATGAAGTTTAAATTATTATTACCAGTGGGTGTCACTAATGAACAGTTTGTGGAATGAGGCTTTGACTAATTAGACACAACTCAGTTTTGGCAGTAGCAGTGCGTCTGTGCTTTAGCTCCGTTTCCTCATCACTAATCTACAGTCGCGGGGGGATTTTAAGGCATAGTTGAAATCGAAAACAGCAAATACAACACAAATCTTCTCTGGGACTGGTTCCCTGGATTTAGAAACCACCTTAGGGATTTTTTTTAACAAAAGTTTGATATTTGTCTATGCATGAAGTATGCACTTTTAATCTTTCATTTTAAAGTGTTACCACATCAGTAAAATATCTGTATAAATAGCGAGTTTAGCTTTACAATGTTACAAATTCATCTAGCAGACGCTTTTCTCCAAAGTGATTTACATCTGTGAGAAGAAGCTACTATTCTTCTACTGTTACAGAAAAAGGAAAAAAAGTCTTGTAAGCTTATATTGTTTTTCTGAAGGCGCTAACCTGTTGTTTCTATCCTCGACCTGTGAAAACCCCATAAATTGTTTGCATGTTTGTGTTACTGCATGGATGGATGTTAGCTAGCTAAACTACAATTCTGAAGCAGATGGTAGTATCACTGAACTGGTTAGTTATTAGCTTGATAATCAATGCTTGCAGAAAAGTCATGTTGTAACCTCACTGATAAGTGGTAAGCAGGCTAAACTTCATAACTAGTAAAATATCTACATAAAACCAAGACTGCTGAATCAGTGGGTGTGTTGATCGTGAAGGAAGCTGCGCTTTTTGTGCTGTAACTTGACTGGTTGGTGGCAAACTCACAAAACTAGGCTAATGAAACCAACAGTGTTTAAAAAAAAAGTACTAATCATTCTTACAAAATGAAAGTGTTGCTACTCAACTGGCTAGTTGTAAGCTATAAAAAAACAACTCACCCATGCAGCCTTTGCTTTCACTGAAGGAAATTTCACAGAGAGAAGATACAGTAAAGATAATGGAGAAATCGTGTCCTGGCGTCAGCAGTTCAGCTCTAGACCTAGAAAGACGAGGTTGATATCAGAAGTCCTGCCCCTCATTGATTTGTCCTTGAGGGAGAAGAAACATTGATGAGTGCTGAAGGGTTCTAAAAGCTGAACTATATTCAACTGAGTGCGTTGTGAGTGCAGCAACAAAAAGGTGAACTGCATGAATTTTGAAACTTACCTCAAAAAAGTTGTAAAGTTGAGTTGTAAACAATGAATGAAAAAGAAGTTGCTCTTTTGGGGTCATTTTAATAAAAGCGACCTCTGAAGTTCTTGCACATCCCTCCTGAACTGAACAAGCTCCATATTTACACCTGTAGTAGGAAAAAGCAATCTAATCTGCAAAAAAGCCTCATCTGAAGTCATCATAAAAGTCCATATTCACATCAGATAGTGCACCTCAAAAGCTGCACACTTTCTTCTTCTCGCAGCTGCTTTGAGCAAGAAATTGATCAATTTTAGCAAAGCTTACTAAACCACTCCACAAATACCTGAAGTGATAAGAAAGTGGTGCTTCGCTGAGTAAACTGTAAAGGTATTCAGGTGGAAAGGAAGTGTTGGTGCAAATGCACAGTAGATATGAGTAATGGACCAATTCATGCTATAAGCATACAAAATATGTTTTTAATGCGTCACTTTGAGGAAAGTAAATGCTCCAAAATAGTGTTTCAACGGAGAATATAAAGGCAAACACTATTTGTTAAATCGGATAAACTGTGTCCAACCTTAACTTTAAGAACATCAAACAAGAATCCACTGCTTTGAATATTTGTTTTATGAGCAGAATCAAAAACCAGCAGCAGTAACAGAAACCAGTTGTTTCCTGTGTCTCTATACACTACAAGCCCCCCAGTTCCCCTCCCCCTGCTGTCATCATTGCCCCATGAATAATCCTATTAAATGAATAAATGAAAAAGAAAAAAAAAAGACTCCACAGCCTCCCATAATGGTTTTGCCAAAATCTCGTTTTGAGACATCGAACCTCACTATTTATCCGAGCGGACGCCGTCGTGAGCGCACTGATGCGGCAGATTTAATTTATGGCGCGTTATTAGACATTATCAGGCCCAGGAATCCTGCAGCTGAATAGGAAATAACAGCTGTCCCCCTTTTCTCTGCGCCGAACCGGACTGTGTCGTCCTCACAGATATGATTGGCTCAGACTCCTTATTTTTTCCGCCCAAACGCCACATTGTGATTTAAGGACATCGCATTTTCCTAATTTATTTCCATTGTCACTGCGGGCGAAGATGACATGTTCAACTCTGAAGGATTTGGATGTTACAGCACGCCAGGGCTTTTCAAATTGAGTGAGGCATCGCTCTCCTGGAGCGCATTTATCTCTGAATGCTGAATGAACCCTCACAAGTGCAGGGTTCTTTTTTTTTTTTCTTTTTTTTTTGCGTCTGAAAATTCATGGTAACAAAAGATTCCTGCCGCCAAAATGAGACGGGCGAGCCACGGAGACAGAATTATATTGATAACTTGGAGAATAAAGCAATTTCTTTTTTATCATAGTTTCATATTGCGCCCTGTGCAATGGCCCATGAGGTAAATTTACTCTTGGAGCACTTCTCTGCAATATATACTCCTCCTCTCCTCCTCTCCTCTCTCGCTCAGGCTGCCATATTTGCTCTCTAAAACCAGTCCTAATGTATCAATTGTTCAGATCTGGCTCTGCTGGAGTGTGAACAAACAAATTGGATTGTGCCCCCGTCCCCCAAATAGCTTTCCCCTTATCCACCCCCGCCTGGGCCGACGGAGGCCGTTCACTACATATTTTCACGGAACATCTCAATCCAGGCAATTTCTGGAGCACACATACATACACAGTGAGACCTTTAAAACCATTTCCCAAGGTCAGAACAAATGGCCAGACTGTAGTGGCGTATAATGATAAAAGCACTCAGAGCGGCTGCAGCTAAAGTGCCTTTCCAAAAAGACAAAATGGCCTCTCCATCCCCGCTGTGTGTCACTCCTTCAGTGTGCAGGGGGGAGGAGGGGGGGCGCAGCCCGGACTGAGCTGTTTCACAACGCTCTTGCACTTTTTTCTGGATCCAATAAACGTATTTTCCGGATAAAAGCAGGAAGATGGTGCTGTTATGAGAGGTTTGTTTCTCATTTGAAAGAAAACAGAAATGTATTTATTTTCTGCTTTCAGGAAGAAGCTATTGAGCTCTTCTTCACGATCATGCATGACGTGATGCAAACACACACAATGAGCTGACGATCCTCCCCACAAGTGGAGCGGGAGCGTCATTAAAAGGATTTCTTTGAAATCTGCTGCAGCTCTGTGAATCATTGTCTACCTTTGACCTGCGTTTTTGTTCTCTGTGTCTCATTTCTGAGCTGTTTTGTGACCTTCAAGACGCCGATTATTTCTCTTCTGTTGTGCAAATTCGTAGCTTTATTCCAGACCCCGGAATTGTTCCACATTGTCAGGTGTTTTCAACAATTTCAAGTAATCGTCTCTAAGATTTCATGTCAACATTGTCTCTTGAAAGTATGCAATGAGGTAACACAAAGACAAATGAGCTGAACATCTCTTGCATTTGCAAAGTGGATGTCTGTGGTGTCATTCCCTGGAGATAAAAAAAAAAAAAAGGCAAAAGATGCACAATGAGTGAAGCACTTTTAAGAAGATTTGTCTCTCCAGGAAGGGTAATGAAGCTAACAGCCTCACTTTACATGTGTCTGTTTAGGTGTGCTGTCTCTACACAATGTGAGTAAACCTACTTTTTCTTTAAAAGTCATTTTGTGGGCTTTTATTGTACAGTAGATACAGGGTCAGAGACAGTGGGGAATGACTTGCTGTAAAGGAGCCACTTGTCAGATTTGAACCCGGGCCGCCTGCTTAGAGGACTAATAGCCTTTGTTCATGGGGCCGCTGCACTAACAACTAGTACACCAGAGCCCCAAAAAAACATACATTTCCTGACATGGTCTATGAGAGCCTGCACAAACATTTTGACCTTTTTTTTTGTGTGTAATCCAACAAAAACTTGCATCCCCATTGCTGTAAAATATGGACGCACTTAAAAGGCTTTCATACAGAAACACGATGTAACATTTTCTAAAGAAACCTATTTAGATTTGGATACCTTCTTCTCCCTCAATTGATCAGACCCATTTCCAGAAACCCTGACATGTTTGACCCTGACATCTCTCCTTTTTTAAAGCACTTTGGGATTTATCGAAGTCTAGCAAAAAAAACATTTAATCATGTAAAAAAGCCATGAAATACGGAATGCAACGCTACACCACCTAAATCCTCGTTACAGCTTTTCAAAGACTATTTATTTAATTCCCTAATAAGCAGTTTTCTGTCTTTATGATCAAAAATCAGTTCATTTTTTCTCTTGCTACTCGCCCATTACTGTTGTTCTCTTCTTTCTGTAAAAATTCCAAACACCCTTGGACTTATTGTTGGTAACGTAAATGCGTTTTTTACTTCTTCAAACGCACATGTTTTCAGCATCCTGTTAGCATGTGGAAGCTAACAGAGGAATATAAGTACAATTGATTTTATATGTTGTGTTATTTTATTTGCAGAGTTGTGCATATAAGGATCCAATCAGATCTTAAGGGTCATATTCAAAACAGTCTAGTATCACAACCCAGCCTCCCAGTGACGAAACTGATGAAGGCTGCTAACAATACCAAACTACCAGAATCACCTGGATATTCCCACAACGACATTTTTTTTACACTTGATCTAAGTTCAAGACTTATGGTCATTTTGGTTTCATTTCTGTCGTTTTGGTCCAGAAACTCTCTGGCGGGTTTGTTCTACACGTGAGGACAAGGCAGGTTTCAGGCTCCGCTGGCAGCTGCTGAACCAGACGAAGCTGGGACGAGTTGTTTACAAGCGAACAACATCTGAGTTCATCATCTTTGTTTGCTCAGGCAGAGGCTGCAGAGGACCATTACCTGCCACAACACATCCATCACACCGTGACCTGGCCAAACGGTAAGCACCATATAATGACTTCCATTGATCCGTTCACTGACTCCTGCACCCGCTCAGCGCACACACACACACACACTTACACACTCTTCTTCTCCATTTGCTCTCCGCTGCCTTCATCTATCGCTCTGTAGAAGAAGAAGAAGAAGAAGCCGTCAGGGGGCCTGAACCAGGCCGGCCGCCATGTCACAGCTTTAATCTAATTGTGGACACGAAGAAATTCACATTAAGACGCTCAATGAGGCTTGGCATAACAATTCTCTTCACAAGCTTCCTGTATCACAAGTTACAGGAAAAGCCCGCTCCTCTGATTAAAGCAATTTATCATCGGGGCCATTATTAAACGGCATCCTGTGACACGGCGAGTTATCTCGCATCGCTGCATCGCGGCCGACGCACAGAACTCTGAGGCTGCCCAAGCTCAGTGACACAGGAGGGAGAAAAAAAAGTACAGTTTACAGGTTCTATACCTTTCTTTGAATACATCTCAGAGGAAAATATTACACTTTCCCCTCCGCTACATTAATCATACAATTTGGGTTGTAGGAAACGTTTTGCTTTTTTGTTCAGCACAATCTTAAAAAAACTTTAAAAAGTTCGGCAACATTTAGTTTTAACTTGGTTACACAATGATTTTAAGATTTTTACAGAACTTTCTAAACCGCCTCAAAAGCAGCAGAACTCCTTTTTTGGGACTACTACACGCAGTTCAATATTATTCTTATTAAAATACAGCAGTGTGCTTCCACTTTACAGCAAAGGGGAAATAAACCAGGAGTATGTTTGCCAATCCCACCACTTAACTGGACCATCACCTCCTTACACACATCGTGCACGCTGATTAGTCCTTGATTGCCTTTAATTGAAGCTCATTTTAGTTTTGAACGAAGCAAAGGAAATACATCCAGGCGATTAGCGTTAATTGAACTCTTTATTCTTGTTGATATTCAGCATTTGACTGCAAAATTAGCACAGAAACAACAGAGTGGAACACAGACAAACTAGTTTACTTAGTTTACTTCTCGCAGAAAATGTAACTAAGAAAATAATGAAACGACGGATAAAGACAGTTGCAGTGAGTGAAAATGTGTTTGCTGCGGTCGTTGTGCTTCCTTCTTCAGACAACTCGCTTCCCAGTTGGATATCATTTTGTTCCAGGTGACAATCCACACAGTGTGTCCTCGGGCCTCACCCCACACAACAGGATATCGGATCGTAAATATTGGACATGTTTAATATTTACAATTTCAAATCGAGTGTCCTTCTCACACCACAGTCAAATTGAAATTGAATCGTAATTATTGTTGTTTTAATTTATTTGAACTTTGTTCATCTCGAGGTGAGGTTTTTGAGATAAGCCCTCAGTGGGTTTCTACCTCACCTGTGCAGGTGATTTATTTTTATTTGCTTCTTTTCTGACTGACTTTTCTTTCAAAAATGTGCAAGAACCATTAAAAAGATCTGGACATTGCTTTGGATTTTCAGAAGGGGGAATCATGCCCAATATCTGCCCGATTATCTTGTAGTGTTAACCCTGTTTTACAAAGTGGAACTCATCACTAAAACATCATTACAGCATTTCAGCATCTCATCCTAAAGTCTGTGCAAAATGGCTGCAGTGTGAATTTGTGAAACCTTTGTGAACCGTCATTTATCAGGTGCATCAGTCTCACAGCTTATTTACCAAACCTTTCAAACTGTTGTCACGTAAACTGACACCTTGACGTTCTGCAAACAGCTCGGCTGTGGCAGGACACGCTGTGACCTCACTGTTTAACTCCGCTCTAAATCAACACTCACTTCTTACATCAGAGTTGCATTTCTTCATTTCAGCCCGTGTCATCTCTGCTGTGTGTCTCAACAAATAAGAGCAATTACTGTGAACCGAAACATACTGAGATATGGAGAGCAGCCTGGGCGACCATCACCATCCAGTCACTTTCTTGGCAGATCGTAGCTCGCCATGCGGGCGGCCCACGCTCCAAGACAGAACGGGAGATTGGCGGAGAAATGAAAAGCGCTTTGCCAGTTGAAGGACAGACGGACACAGTCGAGATCTGGATGAGCTGTCAAGTAGTTGGTGTTTCTTCATACAAGAAGATAGTTAATTTGACCCAGGAGAGTACCGAGAAATTGATTTTAACTCTGTTAAATTAAGTCTACTGAGGAACTCGGGGGCACCGGTCTCATGGGTTCATTTTATCCCGATGTGGAGATGATGAGGAGCTGGGCTGCCAACGGCAACTTTGTCAAGAGTCTACTGACATGCTCTACTCACTCTCTCACTCTCTAATTGCACACACACACACACACACACACACACACACACACACACACACACACACATACACACACACACGCTCAAGTTAGACATTCTCACAGTGAGCTGCAGCCTGTGAGTGAAGAGCAGAAATTGTCCACCTTTTGAAAAGTCCTTGCTGAGCGTCGAGCAGCGAGGTGTCAGTCAGCACAGAGACGGAGGATGTAAAACTCAAGAGACAGAGGAGGTAAAACCCAGAGACGGAGGAGGCAAAACGATGAAAGCATGGTGGAGAAAATACGCCATGAAAAGTCTTGTTTTTCTCACAATTTCACTGCAGGAGAAGTCAACAAGTCTACGGTCAGTTAAAACCTTAATTGAACGATTTTGACAAGTACATCAGTCTATGAAAAGAGATAATAAAACAATAAATTCAAAGGGAAGGAGCAAGTTAAGAATGAAAAGATAAGAAAATAGAAGAAAGGAAAAAGGAGAATTCCTTATTTGCTTTGGATAATTTGGAGAAAGTATGACAAAATAAAAATAAAACGATGGTATGAAGAAGATGAAGGGGGTCATTCCTATGTTCCCTCATTTCTATGAAATTGTACCTCCATCAAAATTGGGCCCTATGTTCCCTCATCCTGATGTTCCCTTAAGGATTTCCCCTAAATTAGGCCCTACGTTCCCTCATCCTGATGTTACCTTAAGGATTTCCCACCCTCTAATGTGTCTTCCTTCCATACACGACATGTCATCAAGGTTTCAGATCAGTTGAACAGAAGAGGAAAACATGAAATAAGAAAATGACTTGGATAGCGTGGAAACAAGACAATTAGAGAGAAACATGTTTTTTTTTTTTTTTTTTTTTTTTTTACCAGAGTATGAAAAGGGTAAAGAAACTGATAATGAAAAAAAAATCTGTCAGGAGGAAAAGCAATGATGCATGAGGAGCGAAGAAGTCTTGAATTAGAGTAGAAGGTATTGAAGGTGAAGAAAATAATAAAGTGGAATGGAAACTACGGTTTTCAATATGGCTTTCCTCGTGTTAACTCAGATCTAGGCAGAAATTGAAAATGTACTCAAGTTACTGTTACCTCTTTTTGGGGACAGGAGAAGAAGTAGAGGAGGAAGGCTCCCTGGGGAGACAAGGCCCGGGCTGCAAATCAACTGATTGGGATCGACAGCACACTCCACACATATGCTCGACTAATGGGCCAAATCAGCGCTGAGCGAAGAGGCAACCACATGTGATAGACCGAGGGAAGACGGCGACCGTAAGGTCAAGATGACCTGGTTAGCTGTTGTCCCTTAGCGCTATGCTAATTTGTATTTTTAAGCTGGAAATGAGAAAGTTTGTTTTTTAAATGTGTGAAATTGTCTGTTTTGACCTCAAGCATGTGCAGCCAGAGCGAGCCGGTAGGAGTCAGGTCCCGTTTGTCTCACACGGGGCGAAGTGAACGTACGGCAAACAGATCACATTAGACTTTTCACATGCTGCACGTGCAGGAGACAGAACAACAGCAACACCTGTCTGCTATCATCTCCTTTATGCTTTATTTGACCTTTCATTTCAGCAGGATGGTCTCTGTAGAGAAAAGGCTGTTTGAGGAGAGTCCTCTCCAAAACGGCAGCAAAATTATGTTCCAGACACTCAAACACAAACAGATGGTGACAGAATGAATGAAGAGAGGGGTGTTGCAGGAAATCAAGGTTTTAAAATTCACTCAAAAATTCATCAGCCACTGAAAGTAGTCCCCAATAACGTTTCAATCAGATTTTATTAAAACAAAAGCAGACAGCTGTTTTGGAAACATTGAGCTATTTTTAAGCAAATATGACGCTTATGTCTGTGAGGTGTTTTAAATATGTAGATGTTCAGTGAGAACCAGCTGAGCTGAGATCCAGTGACAGTTGACACAAATGATTGAGAGACAGACTGTCTTTGGATTACAGGAAAACGTGGAATAAAGACGAGAGCAGGGAGCCAGGGTCAGGTACGCGGCTAAAATATGTATCAGGTAGACTTTCCAACAATGCTCGTTGTCGAGACAAATTCACATTTCAACCGCTAAAGAAGTGTGACAGCAGTTGGGTTTTGTTGGGAGAATGATGCTCCTGCCAGTGATTGGGTTTTAAAAAGTACTGACACATTTGGTAACTTTATATCTCATCTTCAAAAGACATATATACGTATTGATTAACTTTTCATTGCGTGAAGTAAAATGTAGACCACAGTAAATGTGCACAACAATCACCAAATTTACCACGTTAAAAAAGGTATTCAAATTGAACAGGCTTGCTGCTCCGCTTCTGAAACATGTGATTCTGAAATGATGGGTGGATATTTAGACGGCGTGCTGGTACTAGTTGAGCGGTAAAGTGCTCATTTAATTTATTGAAAATAATTGACTTTAAAACATAAATAAATATGAATTATATGTGCTCGAATGATGTAACATATATAGCTGGTCAACATAAAGGCATGGATATATGTTCAAATTAATGATTTGTTTTAATATCAATTGTAATAATTTAGATGTGTGGAAATGCTGAACACATTGTGAATAAAAATTCCAACACTGTGATGCTAAACGCTTTCACATAATGCTAAATTTTGCATGAACACTTTAAAGGTTAAAGGGAGTAAAAACAAATTGCCCATCTTTGCTGCAGTTGCCTTCTGTTTGCTTGATGCATCATCATCATCTCAGAGAAGAAGACGAAGAAGAAGAAGAAGAAGAAGAAGGCATTGACTGTGTTAATATTTACCCCGCAGAGGAAAGGGCACAACACTCTGCAGAAGCTACAGATGACTTTAAAATGTCATTTTCTAGTTCACTGCCCTGTAACTCCGCCGCCGCTGCTGCTGCTGCTGCTGCTTTAAAGAAAAACAAATACCAGCATTTAAATCACAGCGAGCCTCAAACACTCAGAGACACTCACGGCTGCAAAATGTCACAGAAACAAAGAGGACACTTCAGATCTTTACAGGATAATCCAGTCACAGTTTATTAGTAATCATTTTATGAAAAGTCCATTTGTGCTTTTAAAATTGTTCTTAGCGCTGATGAGTTTCCCATTCAAAGATACATCATTCTTAACCTTTTATATAAGGCAGTGAATGTAAATTACTAGGAATCCTGTAACAAACAGACTCAAATCAGCAGATTTAAACTGTGATTAGTTTGCATAATGGACTTTTTCAGGATCTATAAATAACCCAGCAGAGGGGAGTCAGTACTAGCACTTGTAGCTATTGTAGTGTAATTTTCATACACATTAGTTTAATATGTTTCACTAAATTAAATGTATATTTAGTGGAAATGACCAGGGCTGAACATATGAAGCCCATAATAAATTGCCAAAGGCTGCAGTTCCTAAAGCGGCCACTTGTGGGTGGCTCCATAAGTGGGTCACTGTCCATAGATGCCCATATTAAGACATCTCGGCAGCAGAAATACACCTGTTTTCTGAGGACGTTTTTGGTCACTTTAGCCGACTTTTACATCTGTCAAAACTAGAGATGAGCCCGAATCTGATGAGCCTGAACCTTCCACGCTGAGCCTATTATTAAAAGATGTTGTAGCCCCTGAAGGTTCAGGTGAGAAAAAAACAAAAGATTTGAAATCTGTTCCCATGGTTTGCAAATCTGTGGGCTTTGATTCACAAATGGCTTTTTCTCACCTGAACCTTCAGGGACTCATTAAAAGACTGAAAATGTATGGCTCTTTGCTATCGCTGACTATAAGGTGTTGAATACTTTCCCTCAGTGCAGGAGCTGTTTGCAGCAGCACAGTCACATCTGTTTCTCACATCGCACCACCATCTCTGCTAATTGTTGTCCCAGTCTCCATGCTGAAAGATTCAGTCGGACACAGATGTGGCAGTGGGACTGTGGTGCTGTATCACCTGGAAAATGAACACCTATTTATACCCACACTGCTCAGGGACAGTTTGGTGTTTGTTGAGGCTCCAGGACTCCCAGGACGTCACACCTCAGATACCTGAGTTGTGACTGTGGCCCTGCTCCGTGTCCATGACAACCCCGGATGACCCGTCACTCGACACCTCACACCGTCGTCTTTGAGGCTGAAAACTTCATCCTGCTGTGACTGATGGGAAGTTCAGAGGGTGTGTAATATCTCTGAGAAAACATTTCACCGGTCAAGCAGAACGTGTGGCACTGATCCGAAGCAAAGGGATTTCTGTTTGGGTAGAAATCCTTCCCCTTATTTTCCACTAAATCGATGACAACCTGCGGGACGTGACACAGAGAAACCAACCAGAGACACCTTAAGGACTCAGCAACAGCCATCAGACTCAGAAATTAACATCATTTTCAGCATCATTATTATCTCTGGTTCATTTAGACAGCCTAACACACACACAAGTGTCTCTGCAGCTCTAAATTTCATTACCAGTTGCCGCCATGAGATGGTACATCTCACATGACAAACATTTGCAATATTACTTTGAGAACAACACTAACTTAATAAACCCTGTTGTGTCTGTAACAACTTTTAAATGAAAGACGGAGACGGAGCTTCAACTCAGTAGGACACTTTACTGATAAAACGGCAGGTTACAAGAAGTCCGGCAACACATATCATTGCGCCAATGTAATTAACTATGAAGTGCGCTGTAAGGCACAAGGGGTGATATAACTCCGCATGCATAAATAGCCCATACACTACAAACCCTTTTTCATTTTCCCAGTTTTTCCAGAGCCTCAGTTTAAGCAGTTCAAAATATGACACTAGTGCGTCTATAACATCCTTTCTGGATGCTGTCTTGAGGGTATTGTTTTAATGAAGCTATGGCAGATCAGTAAAGAGGAGAGGTGGGTGGATGGGTCCAACAAACACAGGACTTTCAACTAAAGGTGGACGGGGATTCCTGTGTGAAACAAATGGTCCACATGGATTACTTAAAAAAGTCAACTTCTGGGGGCGCCGGTAGCCTAGCAATTAGCGCGTGTGCCGGGGAATCCGACCTGTGGCTCCTTTTCCCCGCATGTTATTCCCCACTCTCTCTCTCTCTGTTACATTCACAGTGCTTATTCCAAACATTGCAGCCTCTTTCTTTAACCTCGCTAAGATGTTTAAACTCTGACAGTTTTAAAACCTTAACCTTGGATTTACCGCTGGACATCTAAAACTTAGAAAATGTGAAATGTAACTCAGCAAGATTTATGAGGAAAATCATCCCCTGACATTCCTTACTATTCTTGGCTAACTGGACAGCTTTATTTTGTATGTCAGACTGACTGCATGTTGAAAATAAAACAAATTAGACATCTTTATTGTATAGGTCTAACTCAAGCAGCAACCTCTGGTGTTTAAAATGAAGCTAATGCAGAGGTGCCAAAATCTGTAGGTCCTTGAGTGTCCCCTTGAGGCTGGCTGCAAAAGCCCAGGAATCCCCATCAGGTCCAATACTAAAAGACAGTAGACATGAACATGTTTAAATCCTGGTTAAAACAGGTATCTATAGCTCATTTATTTGTTGGGATTTTTACATCCATTTTACTTATATTGACGCTTCAAAATGCCTTTTCAGAAAACCAATGGGTGACGTCTTTGTGTTTACACAAAGTCCGCTAAGCGGGGCACGTGCAAAAGCGGAATGCATGTCAACATACAGTATATTTAAATGTAGGCCTTCTGACCAACAGGCTGTTTTTGATGAGCTGGAAGTTGGAACATGTTGTTGATGTTCCTCCATTTTTGCCTGCTCTGCTGTGTTTTCTCCCTGTTTCAGGAGCACAACACCAATTGACCACTCACTTTATTTTCCTGTTTTGTCTCTTAACTTTGTGAGTCCTCCCCCCTACTAGGTCAGTTCTGCTTTCTGCCCCGCGGGAGCTGCAGACTTGTTGGAGATTAATCAGCAACACGGGACACACCTGGACCTGGTGTGGACCTGTGTATGTGAGCCAGAACTGCAGCCGTTCCTTTGGCAGATTTCAACTCCCCCAACACCCATTCTTGTTGCCTTCCCTTGTGTTTTTTTTTTTTGTTTGTTTGTTTGTTTTGTTTACAACACAGTACGCTGCACATTTTTGCACATTTTGCAGCATGGTACACAAGAACGGCAATTTGTGTTCACACTGATCAAATGAACCGGATCACTTGGGGTTAAAATCTGGGGCCCAGGTCCCTAACATGAAACCACCCTGAGAGTGCTGTGAGCACAGCGACGAAAAACAGCTGATGCTGGAGACATTTTAGAGCTTATAGGACACTGAGCACTGAAAGCACTTAACTGAATTGGTTTTCTGGTCTTGTGTTTTGTCCTGTTTAACTTGGAATTTGAGATGTCCTGCCTTAATTGTTTCTTAGCTGACTGGCCTCTTTCATTGTGTGTTTCTTCCTGTTGTTTATATGTTTTCTTCAACTGTGCAAAGCTGTGACAACAAATGTCCCCCTGGTGGACAATAAAGTATATTATTGTATTGTATTGTTATATGTAATTGTGTATACCTGTACATCCAACCTGCCAAGGACTACAGATGGAAATGAGCTCATGGCTCCAATCTGGCATATCTAAGAAATTTAAGAAACATGTGTATGTTTCTTAATGTGCACTGTCCATATTTTTAAATACAATCTTAAGATCTACAAGAAGAAACGTATAGAAAGCTTTGATTCAAACTCAGAACTTGTATGTAGAAGACATTAATTTTGTTTTCTGGTATTTTTATGACTGGAAGAATTTCAGACCATTAACAGAATTCTAGGTCAAGAATGTTCAGTACTTATTTAATTTCTATCAAAAACTGATTCATTTACAGGCTGGTGGCCTTTTTGACCCTATATTCGTTTCTATTTATTAAAAGTGACATTGCGATGACCCCTGTAATGTGTTTTTCTCTGTCAATTTAGTGTTTTCTGTGGGAGTGAATGTGCAGGATGTGAATATTTATCTCATCTTCTGAATTGAATCAACGTCTCTCCTTTCTTAAGGCCAACAGAGACACAGACCTGTATTACTTATCTGCTTTTGACTTCTGAATGTTTTTACTTGATTCTCTTCAGTTCAGGGCTTAAGAGGGCCATAACAAAAAAAACAGAAATCTAATGAAAAGACTGTGAATATAAAGACAGCATGTTTTATAAGAGTGAGCAGATGTTTCTCTTTAAGTTTCAGAGGAGATTGCAGGTGCAGATTGTGTTGAGTCTGGAGGTGTGAATCAGGGTCACATTCTCACATTTCCTTCCCACTCGCTTTTTAAAAAGATACTGTTGCGCTGACAGGAGACCTTCTGCAGGTTTTTTTTTTTGAGGAGAGGAAGAAGAGGTGGAAGTGATGTTGAGGCGGCCGGAGTTCGGTGAACTCACGACCTTTATCTTGGCTGAAGTCGATCAATGAAAAGATACTGAGAAAGTCAAATGGTCATACTGTATAGATCAAGGCTGTGCTGCCTGATGTTTACAGATTCTGAACATGCTCAGGTGTGTTTTGGGGCTGTTATCTGGCCTGAATATAAAGCTTGTTAAAGGTTCAACCTGAGTCATGGTGTGTTAGTAATGGACGAGAAGGCAAAAAGGTTATCACCACTTAGATTTTAGTGTCCTGAAAGCAGGAAACTCTACAGCTGAAAATTGAAGCCACTGCAGATGTGCTTAAAACACACATGTATCACAAATCTGTTTCACAAATATCAATGTATCTCAAACTTTTTTATTCACACCATTATGTGTGTATTTATGCTGTTATGCTGGCTCAACCAAGAGGAAACAACTAAAATAAAACAAAAGCTGAGGCAAATGCTCCAGTGCAATTGGCTGCAATTCCTCAAGTGTCCACTCGAGGCTCGCAGCACAAGTGAGTCAGTCCCCATAGAACTCTATGTTTAAATGCTGAAAAAAAATAAAAATAATGTACAGCCTTGTACAATAAAACAGTATTGGACTCTAGAGTTCATATCCACTGATGAGCTGATTTTATACAACTCATCTGTTAAAATGATGTTAAAGACTGAAGTTGTTAAAATTAGGGGCGGGACCTCATTAAGTGACAGGTGGATGTGGCCTGCTTCTGCTTAGTGTAACTTAAGCCTATTCAGTCACTGAACTTGACCTCATGTTCTAATTGTTTGTGTTGTTTCTGAAGATCTTCCATGCATATATCAGACAAATACGATTCCATCGTGCTGTGAATTGTTTCATTAGCATGTAGCTCACTCTCCCATTGGAAGAGTGGTTTATTGAGATAGCAAGCAACAAGTCAGCTCTACGTTCCCGAGCTCGCTTAGCTGTGTTACTTTGGCCAGGTAAAAAAAAAACTACTGTCTATAGCACCATATAATACAATACATTTTAGTGGGAAAGACTTTTCATATCTAATTAGCCTTTTGATATCTAATAGGGTTCCCCTTGAATTCAAACAGTCAATGATTCATCTTTATTTGTAGAGCACCAGTGCATAACAGATGTTATCTCATGTCACTTTAAGAAAAGAGCAAGCCAAGATGTTACTCTTTGTTTTATTGTTCTGAATTATGTACCACCCTGAAATCCTGAACCCTGATTGGCTATTCGTCTTGTCAGAGACGGGACTTATGGTAAACTCAGCTTTTAGGGCTGCCTCATCTTGCTGCGTTTCAACAATGCATTTTTCCTTTTGTTAACACATTTTGACCTTTTGACCATTTAAAAGTGATCTCATTGTTGTAGTGCCCCAGTTTGGCAGCCCTAGTTAAAAAAAAGTCTGAATACACCCCTTATTAGCAAGCCAATGAGCCTTGGGGAAAGAACTGTAAACTGTACAACTGTAAAATAAATAGAAATGATAACACATTTGCTAACCCTTTCATCTTGTTGAGTATCATGCTCCTGTGCAATATGGTTGATTTCCACTTAAAAACAAAAAAAAGACAGCAATACAAACCTTGAGATTTTGGTCCTTCCTTGTTTCCATTCACCTTTATTTCGAATCAAACAGCACAAGTGGTCCGTTTCCACTTTATTTCTCATGGTAGTCAGCTTTGTGCTCTCTATCTTTCACTTTTGTGGCCTGAATGGACCTCTCCCCAATATTTAGACCTTGGAGTTCCTCTTGTCAGATGCTTTCCTGTTCTGCCTGATTTCCTGGATTGGACCCTTCCCACTTTCTGGGATTCAGTGAGCTAGCTTTGATTTCACCTGCATGTCGTGAGCCAAGGTTTCTCTCTAAGCCCGTACATATTTATTGATACAAGATATTTATTAGCACACTCCCTCAAGGTCATCCCAACATAAATAAACACAATTTTGTGTCACTCTGTTGTGGTGCTCTTGGTGTTAGCTTGTCGATATGTGTATTATACAAACACAAGGAGTTCTATAGATCAGAGCTGCGGAACATAAGACAGCTTTTCACATTGAGAACCTTGAGTCATTATGTTACAAGTTCTGACAGACAGCGGTGAGCAGACAATGTACTCTCAGGTCTTCTCCTTCTGCTTTATATAAAGACACCATCACTTCAGATGCTATGTACTCTATATGCACAAAGCCTCCATTCAAATTGGTTGACCTTGTTTATTATCAGTCGCAGAGTTTTGCGAAAACCTAATCAAAAAGGTATTCAACGATAGAATATGCTAACAATTCAGGAATGTTGGTGTCCCTGAAGACTTGATCGAGGTGTACAGTCTCAGCTGCCATGTTTTTATCCTCTATAGGGTCTGATCTCTGTCAATTTCTTTGTCCATCAGTGCTTAGCTCCTCCAGTCGACCGGGTCTCTCTTATTTTACAAAGTTGACCCAACTTGTCATTTCACTTCCCGCAGACAGGCAGCATGTTAATATCCCCTCTCTGCATTTGCCTGAGGATGATTCCAACGCTTACCTCTCAATCACAGGACGCTAATGATGGCGGCCAGGCGCGATCAGGTGATTGATAGGTGGCATTTAGCCATGATGGAGCCCAATATACTCTGTCCTCTCACCGGAGGCCCGCGGGGAGGAGAGCGAGCCACAACCTTTCAATAATCGAAAGCCTCTCGCCCGGTGGAAGGCTGATCCTTTTGTTCTAATTAACCCGTGAAATGAGTTCAGTGGCTCGCTCTCTACCCGCAGCGTAAACGCTCTAATAGTGTGTGAACGGGCGGGCGAGGAGAAGAATGCCAAGAGGTGGAAGGTCCGCCGGGCGATTTCAACAGACGCTCTCTGTCTCTGATAGCATTAGCATCAGGAGAGAGGACCATCCAGCGGACTGATTCACGGGGAATTAACTCTCAGAAATGAGACTTCTTAAAAGACAAAGTGACTGATGGAACAAAAAGAGAGTCACTGTTAAATATTACAGACTTCAGGAAAAAGAGTCCTTTAGCCACCCCAGAGAGGAGAGGTAATGTAAAAGTCCCCTCTCAACTTTGACTAAGTCCTCTTTTTATGAACTTCAGAGACATTCTGAGATCAGTAATCCTTCATACTCTTGCAGTGAATTGGTATTGAAGTGATTCAGCTCCTCTGAAGTTTTCATGACTCGTGATGCACTTCAAAGACTTCCAACAGTAATGTGTTGATGACTCCAATTTAACTTCCCTTTTCTGAGTGGATCACCAAAAATCTTGTTGGTTTGTAATCACAATGGCAGAAATGTGCAAAATCAAACTTTGTAAACTTCCTTCTCAGCCCACTCAAAAAAGAATAGGTAGAAAACTATAAGAGCATGCTTTACTGCAAACTAAAAGTATCTGAGTATCTATCTACGTAAACTAAAATAACATAGGGAATTTTAAATATGGAGACATTTTCATTTCAGACAATTTTCAGGAAAGTTTATTGGGGCCAAAATGCACATTTTTATTTTGTTTTATCTCTTAGGGTTACACAGAGCTGTCCAAATGTAATTCTGACACTGAACACTTGGTGGAGCCTTGGCTTATGCTTATTGGATAGATGTAAAGTCAACGGGTGATTGGACCCATATGTGAAGGAAGCAAACTAGTTTTTGATTGTGCCGGCGTGTTAGAGGGCTTCATGTTTGGTTTGAGGCATTCTATTTTATTCTCTAGTTTTTTGTATTGATCAACTTGGAGTGGACGTCAGGATTACATCACAGCAGCTGTGTGTGCATCATGGTGGCAGAAAACAAGCAAGTCGAGGAATTCAAGTTAATTTGCTCTGTTGAAATGGCTTACAATAAATCACAGTTTATTAGTGATGTACAGCATGAGTGTTATACACAGATTCCACACTGAACAGGAGTTGTCAAAATAACGGTTATAATGAGAAAACACACCTAAAGTCCGATGTCGGGGAGGTGATATGAAAACCGAATTTCACCCTGGGATGAATAAAGTATTTCTGATTCTGATCCTGAAAATAGTTTCTATTACTTGTAGATTTTCAACACACACACACACACATACACACGTATAATTAAGAGTTTTCTGAGTCATCACAACCTCTCCAAAAATCTGTTGTTTTTGTTTTTTTCTGATAAAACCGGTTACCGGTAACGGATTACCTGATATTGAAGGTAACGTCTTTGTCAACGGGTAAACAGTGTTACATTTTTGATCAACAGTGCCCACCTCTGAGTAAAT
Organism: Labrus mixtus; assembly: GCF_963584025.1. Lineage (NCBI taxonomy): Eukaryota > Metazoa > Chordata > Actinopteri > Labriformes > Labridae > Labrus > Labrus mixtus. The sequence continues at coordinate 17,993,026 of NC_083621.1, read as the reverse complement.
GTTAAAACATCACAACATCTTCATATGCTGATGATAACGTAACCATGAGCCCTCCTCCATGTTTTTTTGTAGCAAATACAATACAGGCCGGGTGAACCTGGGGAAGGTAAAGGCGTAACATTTTGTTCGTTCGCTCACAATAGAATACAGTAAAGTTATTTTCAATGTGCCACGGAGTTTTGATTTATCATTTATGGTACGTTCCTGACACTGTGCGCACCTGAGAACGTATACTGGCTGTGAAGGGGGTACCCTGTTGGCCATACTCATAGATACAGCTGTGATGGACTACTAAATTCATTTTCCAAAAAAGTGGTAAGGTGCTAATTGTTTTCAATATTTAAAATGCTGCAGAGTCCTATACTTGTGTCAGTTGTGAGTATCTTTTTTTAATACATTCTGTAGACGGTGTGTTGAGTTTAACACACTTCATGCTGCCAGCTGGTTTTGGAGGTTTCCTTCTTTTATTTTACAGGCATACTTACATGCACGCAGAGAGAAGCAGCAGCAGATCAGAAGCTTACAAAACCATAAAACCCCTCTCTCTCTTTCTTGATGGTTTTGATATTCCGGTGTTTTTCTGCACCACCAAACCCCACTGAGCTTGTCTCTATTTCTGCTGACGGGAAGCGGTGAAAGACTAGGCAAGAAAGAGAGAAGAAGAGCGAGGTGGAAAACAAAAAAAACAAAACAAATTCTCCGACATGATGCCTGAGGCGGAGAGGCTCTGCAGGCAGGCCGGCTCGCCTTCATCTTCCTGCCGAACTGAGGAGAGATTTTTCAAACGGTGTCAGAAGTGGAGGGCATCCACGTTAACAGGGAAGAGGGCCAGTGGCGACACTGTCAGTCAGAATACTGACTGTACCGTATCATCTGTCTGCGTGGACAGTTTTATATTCATACTGTTATTGAAGGAAGCCTGTGGGTCACCTAAAAACATGACAAAGTGTATGTGTGTGTATTAAACTTATGTTAACAGTCTACTGCTCTAACTGTACTGCAGGTATGAAGTAGGCTGTACTTAAATGAATAAAGTCAGAGTGACATCAACCATTGGTCTGTAGCGATTTAAATGCCCAGGGTTTGGGATTTTGCCCTTCTTTTTTTCGGATTAATATTTGGGATATTATGTCTTTTAAAGGTCCCATATTATGCTTTTTCTGGTTTTATATGCCCTTTAGTGTGTTTTCCAAGTGTCCTGTGCATGTTTAGGCACATCTATGTGCAAAAATTCAAAGTCCGCGGAAACGCGACTTCTCCTACGTCCTCCTGTTAGCTGTAGCATTAGCCGCATGTAACGCTCGGTTCTAGCCCCCCTCGATAAGAATTTGTCAGTGCAGCGTCATTGTCAGTGTGAGATCACTGATCTAAGCCCATTGGCTTGTTGTGGCAAGCGCAGCAGCTCATGTTGAAATTTCCAAGAAGCGTGCTGAGCAACTGACCAATAGTGACAGAGCGGATCGGCAGACCAATCAGAGCAGACTTGGCCCACGTGGGGTCTAACAGTGGGGGCTCAGCAGAGCGTAGCTGACGGACTCAGAGCGGAGAGGGAGCAAGGAGGAGCAGTACATGAAAACAGACACTTTTTTCGGACTTTAGCTATTGTGAACGCACAAAAGTAGGTACATAGATTAAATATACAAACCCCAAAAAGAGCATAATATGGGCTCTTTAATGTGATAGGACAGTGGATAGAGGAAACCGGTGCATGACATGCAGAAAAGGATCCACAAGTCGGACTTGAACCAAGAGTGCCAGCTTGTAGGACTATAGCCTCTGAACATGGGGCCCCATGTTCTGCTATAGGGTCATTATGGGCCCTGGGGAGTTTGGCCTTCAAGACTGTTTTTGGAGGCAGGAGTGATACCATTTGGACAAGAGAGTTAAGCTGAGTTTAGTAAACAGTAAGTTATTGACTTTGTGATCTGTGCCAAGTATTAGTAGCATGAAATCTCTCTTTCTTATCTGACACAGCTATGAATAAGGTTTGTTCGACTCTACTTGCCACTTGCTGAGAATAGGGAGACATAATGATTAAGAAGGCCAAGTGTAAACAGGATAGAATATAAAGTCTGACATTTTGTTGATCCAACCAATCAAATCTCCTTGAGAGCATATTGTCACTCTTTGATAACCACAAGTCCTAGACAGTGAAATGAGCTGGTTAATGTAGTAACCATATGACCTTAAGGTACCTTATGACCATAAGGTAACCATAACCACAATATTGGATATGAGTCTTTTAGATACTTAAACCAAACACATTGACACACACACACATGCACTGATCTGTAATCAGCACCCAGCGTTGTCTCGTTAGCATGCCTCACTGCACCAGGTTTTAAGTCCAGTTGCAAGCCGACGTTCCAACGATTGCAGCATCAATCTGCTGCAGTTGGCAGCTCAAGCAGCCAAACAGAAATATAGATTTCAAACCCCAAACAAACAAACACAAACTCTCGAACATTTACACTTGCATGCACGTTACCTTTGGCTGTTATTATCACACTTCACCCACTCACTGATTTGTTGTATTGGTTGAGTGGCCAGGGGCTTGAAGTATTGAGTCCTATTACAGCTGTCCGAGCTGAGCGGGATAGCATCAATGTAAACTTGGTAAACAGTGGAGGGGGGGGTATAGAGAGGAGAGAAGGAGAGGGGGGCCTGTGGCTGTTTCTGCGGCTCTCTGGGAGGAAAATGAGCGCAGGCTTCGAAATGTCATCTGTGGTTGTTGGGCAGATTAAATGGATTTAGTATACATGTGGGGTAAAAAAAAAGAAAAGAAACCTGATTCAGAGCAGCTCCTGGCTGTTTGTGTGCCCTTAATAAAGCAGCTTGTGTCTGCTTTGTTGAATGCAAATAAACAAGCCCAAATCTCTTTTAAAACCTTCACCTGCATATAAACTTGTAACTTAATCTTCTGGCACGACCATTAAAGGTCTATTCTAATCTTCATCCCTGAGTTTATTCAAACCTTTGCTTTTAGCCATGTTGTGCTGCTATTATTCACCAAACTATTTGAATGCAAATTACAATCATTAGACCGTCTATTTATCATACCATATCCAAACAGTTTGAACCATTTTCAAGCTTTTTTCACCCTCAAACTTCCACTTCCATCCACTTTTTACTTCTTCTCTTTCTTTTTTTATTAACTAGGAAACTGTGCAGCCAGTCTCTAGTTGTGTCATTTTTCACAGTGTGAAACCCAGGAGTAATAGACCCACAGCTGAAGGATACCTAACACCACTCCTCATCCATTTATCCTCAGTGTTCACTCTCTTCCAGAGGTTCAACACATGTCCTCCATTGACTGACAACAGCTAAAGTATTGACTCATGGTCCCCAGGGATCAACTGGGTTAGGATGTCAGCTGTTTAGCAGCATGGAGAAAACCTTGTCAATGGAGTTCAGGAAGGGAAAAAAAACATACAATGTTCAATTAAACCTGGGGAGAGAGAGGAGGAAGAGTGCAAGATGGGCAGAGAAATAATAATAAAAATGCACGAGACACGGAGAGGAAGGTGGAGAAGTGAAGCAGAGGGAAATAATGAGAGGAGGATAATCCCAGGTAGAGTCAGAGAGGAATGCAAAATAAGGGAGGAAAATAAAGAAAGAGGGAGTGAAGGAGGAAGGTAAAGCAAGCCAGTTAAGTACTCACTGTTTGCATCAGGGAGCTGCAGGCCTGAATGACAAAGTCCCCATTAAACCAAGATGGAGTCTGCTGCCTGCAGCAAAGCGCAGCCAGCGCTGAACTCGCTCAGGTGGATCTATTACAGAGGCATAATTAGAGACACAACACAGTGATCTGCACAGACGGTCACTGCTGCAGTTTACAGGGGAGCGGCTGAACACCTTCACAGGAACCAGCTTGATTACTCATGAGGGAGGAAGTCTGGACTTCTCTCCTTTAAACACATTCATCACTGTGCTTTTCATCTGTTTGGATAATGTAAAGACACTGGCATGTTGCGGTGTCTATAGTGCAAACAGACAACTGACAGATTCCTCGCTGAAGGTTTAGTCTTTACTGTTTTATTTTGTCTTTTCCTTCCTCGCGTTTCTACATTTCCCAATGTGCATTTCCCTAATCTTGTCTTTAGTGTTTCCTGTTTTACTTTGTAGTTCTCGTCCCCAGTGTTTCTTATCTTACTTCTTCTGTGTGTCTTGTTTTCCTTATTTTTGATTGCCTTCATCCGTTTCACCTGTGTCTTGTCTGTCACACCTGGTCTTGATTACCCCTCGTCTATTTAGCCTCTGTGTTCATTCCCTTCTGTGTCAGTTTAAACATCGACCTACTCGTGGGCCCTTTCCGAATGGTCACAGTTCAGTATGCGGTGCGTACTTTTCAGTAGGGAGTTTCAGTATACTGAACTTTCGTGGTCATTCAGTATGCATCTTTTGGGTCCGTCTCAGTATACTGGACATTTCAGTATGGATACTAACTTCCGGGTTTTATGCAGTATGGATCTGATTGATCCTTTCAGGAAATTAATTGTATTTTAACACCCACAATGCTGTGCGGAAATTAAACTTAAATTGTCACGTCACGTGCGCCTCCACATCAAAACAAACGAGCGTGGATTAATTGAATACATTTATATAAAGATATAACAAATTTCTGCATTATTATAAAACCTTTCCCCATCTATTTAAATAATTTCACTATTTAAATGCGTCTTTATTGGTTTATTTAAATTTATATTCTGTATATTACTGTCTTTCATTTGTACTTTTCTTTATGAAGGCTACTGTATGTTATTTAGTTATTTAATCTGCCTTTTACTTGATTTACATTGTGATATTGTTTTTTGTTTACCTGACTGTATATGCGCATTACTCTTCTTGAATAAAGCTAAAACAAAAAAAAAACGAGTGGATGTGACCGGTTCGGGTAACATAAATGACGTCACTTCCATACTGAATGAATCAGACGAAGTAGGAACAAATATCTGCCTACTGTGCGCGCCTACTGAATAGTAGGTCCTACAGTATACAGCACGGATAGTAGGTACTGCCTACTGTCTACTGACAGATTGAGTAGGTACTTGGCAATTTGGATGCACCCCTGGTCTGTGCTGTTTCCTCGTGGCTCTAAGTTGTTTCTTATGAAGGTAGATATGTTGCAAAATGTGAGAGCTTGTAGAATGAGATGTGAGCTTGTAGAATGACATGTGAGAGCTTGTAGAATGAGAACGTAGAATTTTGCAACATATCTACCTTCATAGTTTCTCCTTTTGAATTTTATATTGGATTTGTGATGGACTTTCTTTTGGACTCTCTGAAGAAATCTTTTTTAAAATAAATTAGATTTCTTTTTTGCATGTGGGTCCTCCTCTTAGCTTTATTACTCAGTGTGACAATATTCCCAAGCTCTCTGTAAGATATTAACTTACTTCCATACTTTGACTTTGAATGAACAAGAGGGGCCAAATGTCCTCAATACTAATATTTTCTAATGAGCAATATTAAAAATGTTCACTTGCTTAAACTTTTCCAGGTCAAGTTATTACAATGAAATGATGAGGTTTTTACCTTGTGCTATTTTGTCTCAGAATTGGCTGTAGAATGAACAAATAGTGATGGTAGCTATCTTGTTTTTGCAATTCAAATTCAAATTCAAATTTTTTTATTTGTCCCCGAGGGAGCAATTCAAAAGCACCCAGAGCAGTAAATTAACGACAGCGCAGGTAGACTAAAAACGTAAACCAAAAATGTATAGTGTCAATTTAAATACAAGTTAACATTCAAAATAGATAAAAGGAGTAGCGATATAAGTGGACAGTGATCGGACTAACAGATATAAACAGAACTATATGCAGTAAATGGGAAATAAATATATACAGAGCGACGTGCAAGTAGGCAAGTACTAAATGATAAAGTGATAGTGGTGCATGGCGAATAATAGAACAACATTGTAAGTGAATTGAGCTTTTGCTACAACAAAAACAAAATAGCGTAAAAAGTGTTAAAAAAAAGTACCAAGGGTCTTACTTTAACAGACTGAAGTATAAAGTTGAGCCAAATCAAAGTATTATTTCCCCATATGAGGACGAGGGGTCGCAGGAGGTGAGTGTTAGCTCATGTTTGGCAAAAGTGACAAAATAAAGTCAGAGTTCCAACTCAAATAACATCAGTGCCGCACAGAAGAGATGGAGATTAAACACAATATTAAAAGTATATGGATGGAAAGTATGAAAACAGCCCAGCATATAAACAAAAAAAACCTGATGAGACAAAGGAATAAATGAAAAATATAAACAATAACCTCATCTTCCAGGCCCCCTTCGCTCGCTCTTTATCTCCTGTTAGCGCTCTCATATACGTGAGGATCTCTCCATCTATCTGTCTCTGTCAGCCACTTTCATATTCCTGCATCTCCTCCGCCATCTTTCATTATTTCTCTTTCTCTCTGTCTCTCGCAGCCTCTCAGCCTTAATTGAAGCAGTAGCAGCGGGGCGACTGAGGCGATACCTGATTAGGAGGTTAAACCAATGGTGCGGCCCGATGGCAAATCCATCTGCTAATAAAAGCAGGGAGACGATTATATCTGCACATTGCATCTCGCCCTCGCTCTCTTATTTGATTTTCAATTCAAAGGTGTTTTATTGGCAGAAAAATCCGATGCCTCTCATCAAAGCACAGAATATCTTATGCATCTTTCAGCTCATTCATGCTGTATCACATCTAATATCAAAACAATCAAGTGGTGTAAGATAAGACCCAATAAGACTGGAACTGAGCAGCCCCCTGAGGATGCAATTTTCCTACTAACTTACAATATAAAGTCATTCTTTACCAGTAAAGAGTTGGGAGGCACTTTTTCTCATGAAGAAATGATGAGAAGCCTGAAACCAGAGGAGTGCAAGATGTTGTAGCAAAACTAATATGAAACAGTTCAGTCAGACAACTCATGTTTGCATTTGTTTCAAATATTTATGGCAGCAGCAGGTGTCTAGGCTCCGACCTAATCACTCATCACACATGCAGAAATTTGAGCAGTAATAAGATGATATCTTAACCCCCTCAGTTGGAGCCTACAGGTGGATGCTGTGGTGGTGGTGGTGGGGCTGAGCGAGAGTGCAGTATTAGAACGGGTCAGAGCTGGCAATGAATGACAGGTGGCGAGACCGGACATTTTGCAGCTTAAATAGACCACTAATTGGAAGGTGGTGTTGTCAGGTGATTGTTGAGAATGACGCATGTCAAGTGTGAAATCAGTGCAGCTTGAGTTGACTGCCTGAAGCTAGCAGGCCTCACCTCAATTAGTATGCAATAAATGTACACTTTTTTGTAACACACTGTACAAAGTTGGCTGGAAAACATTAGCACACCAAAATTTCAAATACTCTTTGTTCTAACCCACTATGATGAACAGGATAGTATCTGTTTCAAGGCAATCTAGCGTCAGTTTTAAGTTATACCTTATCTGTTTCGAGCTAGCTTTAAGTGTATTTTTAAGGTATCTTTTAGCATCAGTTTGAGTTTTGTTTTCCTTTTCCTATACCAGAGGTATGGTCTTACTCTTGTGACTACTCAAAGCGCTTTTACACTGCAGGTCACACCTACACATTCACACACTGATGGCAGAGGTGGCTGTGTAAAGTGTCCATCAGTATTAACTTATCCCATTCATACACATTCAGATGCCTTCTAGGAAGCAGCGGGAGAAACTTGGGGTTCAGTGTCTTGTCCCCACATTGGACATGTGGCTGCTGGAGTGAACCCCCGACCTTCCTGTTGAGAGAATCTATCAACTGAGCCACAGCCGTCCCTATAGTTTGGTGTTTTTCTGGTTTGGTCTGTTTCTCATTTTCTAAGAGATGGTTTGGTCTGACTCAAGGCATCCTTTAGCATCTATTAAGTGTACACTTTAGTGTCTGTATCAAGTTACCTTGACAGTAGCCTTTAAAGAAGATGTCTACCGACTTCATCAAAACATTGAAAAACGATGAAATGTGAACGAAAAACAAGGAATCCAATCTATGTTATTCAAGCATTTTGAGGTCAAAATAAAATGTTTGATGTTTGATACAGCATGCCAGTGCTAAATTGCAAGACGCCACTGTCTGATTAAACTTTGTGATGCATGTCAACGTTCCAGCATAGCAGCAATATCATCAAATCCACTCATTTCAGGTGCTCTACCCTGACAATTTTTTTTTTCTTCTGTTAATCAGCTTTTTCTTTTTCCTAAGTGCAAAACCAAACAGGTCAGCCTTCCTCTTCTCAAGGTTAGCTCTCCATATTGGCTCCGTTTTGTTGGTTACTATCAAATTCCTTCTCGATTTTTTTTGTAGTTATAAGTGCAGACAGTGACTGAGAACAGCCTTTAAAACATCACATTCATTTGCATAGTTTCATGAAGACATGTTCATCCATCACATATGAATAACATCATTCTCATCCGTTTGGCTTTGTAACATATCAACACTCTTTGGGAGAGAAATGTCTGCACCAACTGTTCTCTCCGTCTTTTGGCGTCATCACCGGGCAATTTACTGAGGCTCCCAGTTTGTCCAAATTAAATTCTGGTGTCAACATGATCACTGTTGGGAAATCTACTCCTCCACAGAGGAGGCAACTGATCCAAACTGAAGAGCCAAGTCCAAATATTTTTCCTAAAACAGCCATGTAGTCCAACTGTTCCCTCTTAATGTGTTTGAGACCAACAAACAAGTTACACTTTTTTTGAGATGAATGAGAATATTTGCTCACCTAAAGGGTTGTGATATGTTGGTTCAGATTCTGCTGCAGTTGTGTTTTCTCTTGTAATATAATGTCCTTTTTTCATTTGGGAAAGGCTTTTGGAAGTAAATGCATACTATTCGAACTTTGGGGGTTCGGGGGTTTCTTTTTGTTTCATCAGTTACAACAAAGCTTCCCTTTCTGTCCTTCGGGTTGAAATGCTATATTAATAGGGTTTCTGACAACATGCATACAAGTTTACACACACACACACACACACACTCTTGTTTCTGAAGCCACTGAGGCTGTGTACCTCCCCAGGTAATGCCAACTCGTCATAAAGCTATATGAGGTGTGGGATTAAAGGACTGTGTGTGTTATTGCAATGAAAAACTTTGAATTGTTTCTAAAGTTGCACTTCCTGTACACTACAGACACCTGAAAACATTTTGAAAGCAGCAGGTTTAAAGCAAGAATATGTATCTTTCCCACCCGGAAATAGTAGTTTCAAAGGTTGATCAAAAAGCACAAGAACTTTTAACAGAGACAATGGCGTCTCTCCCATGTCTACAGCGCGCCCTGATTGCCTGTTGACTGCAGTGTGTCAGTTTGGTAGCAGACCGAGGTCATCTTGAGAGAAGTGCGTACGGCTTTACACCACTAGTTCACACAGCAGCCTACAGTTATAAAAAGCGGCCAGATAGCCCGTCTCTGTACTGTTTGATACAACGGTTGAGGCTAAGAGACGGAAGAGGACGGTGATGGTTGAGGCTAAGAAGAGGAAAAGAGAGTGGCCGAGAGTTTATCCTCCCCCCTGCAGATAATATTCATAACAGATTGTGATGTAACGTTTAGGCTTCAGGCTTATCCGTGTCATCATTGCCTCATGTTTTGCAGCTTTAGCGGGTGAAGAAAGTCATCTAATCCAAGTTATGTCTCAAGTGTGCATACAAATAATTAAATCAATCCATCTTACTCTAAACTGTTGTCCTCTTTTCTTGTCGATCTTCAAGTTTGCTGTATACTTTTGGAAACTCCAGCGTTGTCATTTAGCCACAGCCCATACTGAAGATATCATGACAAGTTGAATACACATACATGTAGTCACCATGCAAACCAGACTGAAGATGCTTGCAGAGTCATATTTGCGCAAAATCTGTTTTTTTAACTGCACCATGTCAGTCGACGTGGTTGTTTTGCTTCTTACGTCTTTGCCCGCTTCCCACCTTCCGCTTGTCAACAAATGCACATTGTCTAAGAAAGGGCAGTGTTAACAGCACTGTGTGTCTTAGTGCAGTTGAGCTCAGAGGCCTTCGGTGGGCGCCAAAACGCACCAAACCAAATTCCTACAGTATTGTCGCTTTAAACTCTAACTGCAATAAGCCGAGTGCTGATCTCTGCTTTATGTTGGCGCAGGAAAGGTCAAGCATTGACCATATGACACATTGAAGTTTATATGTTAAGTTTTGATCCAACACAACAAACGTCAACACAAAAAAAAAATCATATTGTTAATATACTGGGGACTTTTGGAAAACACTTTGACAGAGGTTTTTGATTTCAAAAGAAGCATCTTCCTCTTTCACATAAATGTCCATATCTTTTTGGATTACAATCTGAGCCGCTCACTATTCAAAAAGCATGAGTCATTAAGACCCCACGTTTAAAAGCACTGGAATTACCTTTGCATCGGGATGTTGTCGTTCAATTCCAAAGGAAAGATTGTTACTCGAAACATGAATAGTTCAGGCTCGGTGAATCGACAGACGCGCAAACCCTTAAACTGATGTATTATTTCGATCAACATCACAAACAGTAACTGCTCCCGCAAATTGCAACCTCATTTTCTGCATCTGTCTGAATAGGATGTCAGTGGGATGGATCTGTCTGACTGAGTAACAAAATGAAAATGAAATGTCAATTCAGCCTGATGATCAGGCTTTTGTACAGCTGCAGACACCCGAAATGAGAAAAAGATGCAAAAAAAGAAAAAAGAGGCAACAACAAACATGTTCAATACAGTAGAAAGAAAGAAAAGATCATTCTGGAATCAGTGTTGTTCTGAATGAGCGCAGAGGGGTGAGGAGAGGCAAAGACAGGAGCGAGGTCTGAGCGGAGGATCAGAGAGAGAGAGAAGAGAACCTGGAAGATAAACCTCCATCAGCAGCAGCAGCTTAGACTCTAATAAATGTTTGGTGTGGAGTAAATTGCCTGCTAGCCGCTGCTGTTTGACCACAGTGTTCTCTGTCACTGAGCTTTACAGCCTCTGAACTCACATGTGAAAAAAACCCATCTGTGACTCTCACTCACGCTCTCCACTACCAAGCCCTGGATGGCGGAAAAAAAACAAAACATTTATCTGCTCTGTGGAAGAACAAAAAAAAACATGTTCATTCTCCAAACTAGACGTCGTGTTCTGGACGATTCTTTGATTCAAACACTTCCTTGACACCAGTTGCACCCAAACATATATAAAGAGTTTATCTGCAGATTTATGTCTTTGTGTTGGGCTACAAAAAAAAAAAAAAAAAAAAAAATGTCCTGAAGCCGACACAAAGGCGGCTTTCTGTTTTGAGTGAAAGGAGCGTTTCAAACAGAAAGAAGTCAGATTGGTTCGTCCCCCCCGAAGCTGAACGTGTGTTTATCAGTGAAATCATCTGGTGGAGGTTTTGGCAGCAGTAAAAAACCTGCAGACTTTTGGCTCCGGAAAGGTGTGAACAACAGCAACAACAACAAAAAAATCTATTGTTTTGTATTGAAATCCACATTTTTGGCTTAGGATGTTCAGTGTACTTGAAAAAGGTGAGGTTGAACAGTGTGCTGGTACTTTTTTTCCCCCCTTATTTTCAATCGGCCCCCTCTTCTTCTTCTTTTTTGTTTCATCTGTTTTACATATTCTTGGGTTTGAATTACCGAAACATACAAAAAATGTCGGCATTTCTCCAGCCTGCAGTCCTGAAACAGACGACAACGGCTGAACTGAATAGATCAGGGTTTCACCGGATCAAAGTTTCCAGACAGAACACACATCTGGTGGAATATAGGGGTTAGACCTGTACATTTTACCCTCCAAAAGAGGAGTTAGGTTAGATTCTCCTCCGCCATTGTTGTTGAGAAAGCTGATATCGTAAGTCTCCCCCTTCTTGATGCTGATTGGTCGGTGAGAGAGGAGTGACATTGACGAGCATTGGGCTGTTCCAAAAGTTGAACTATTTTCAACCAAGAGCACAGTGAGTGCAGCGAGGAGAAAAAAAAAACAGCTAATGCTAAAGGCGTTTTTGGGCTCAGGGTGCTGAGCGCTGGAAAGTAAAGAAAAGGTTAAAAAATTGAAGATAAACGAGGAAAGATGAATGTATTTGAATCCAGAACAGAAGAAATAGTTCCGAAAATGGTTGGATGAAGGAAAAATTAAGGCAATGCCTCTCCCTCCAGCTGCAGTTTACGTTCAGAGCTGATTTGTCTGCAGCTGTTCTGACATGTTTTTGACGAACACCGGCGCTAACAGCAGATCTGTGGAGCGTGGCAGCCGTTAGCATCGACGCCGTTCCAGGCAGTGAGCCGTTTACATCTGTCGCTGCAGTTGGACTTCTCCTCAGCTGTGTGGCTGTGTGTGTGTGTGTGTGTGTGTGTGTTACTCTGTTGATTTGTGTGTTCTGTCTCTCAGCCACCTGTCACACGCAGTGATTTTACCTGGCGGTGAACGTCGCTGTTGGCCGAGTCAACACAAGTCCCTGCCTTGTCATTTTTACTCCCTGGGTGAGGTCACCCAACTATTCAATTTCCACTTTCCAATGATTAAAAGTTTAAGAAAAACATAATTTTGAAATGATGAAATCCCTTTCAAGGCGTCTCTTAAACTGACTGAAATATACATAACAGATCTTCAAAATCATACCAGACAGAAAGCTGGCATTAATTTTGCATTAACTCCTTTGATGAGGAAGTCCCTAATTTTTATGTTATTAAAATCTGTGCCCGTTTAAGATTTTGACTTTAATGCAAAAAACATATTGTTACACATTTTTTTATAATTTGAACATCGTGTTCAAGGCTCATGTTGGCTCTGGTTGGATTTTTGGGCCTGAGCCGTTCTCTTATCCAAACCAAAATCTAATCTCAAGCCGTCCTTGCACTCCGTCTTTAATAATAGTAGATCTGGACAATTATATGTACTCCATCTAGTATTGCTTGAATGCTAGAGTGGCATATATCATCAGTTGAAAATTGTCCACAACAAATGCAAATTTCAATGCTTTTTTTAGTATACAGCATAAGATGTTTTTTATGGTTTATTTTTGAGCTTTCCATGCGTTTATTTTTTTAGATAGGACAGTGGATTGAGTCAGACATCAGGGAGAGAAAGAGAAAGTGTTGGGCTTCAGGATATTCATCATCAAGCAACTAAGACAGGCATACATTGTAGGGAAGGTCAAAAGTGTTTTGATATAACACATTGTTAGTTTGAGTCTTTGTGTGATTGTTATTGCTCTCTATAGATTTCAAAGGAAGCTTCCCAATAGGTCTACCTGAAGCAGTCACTTGAGTCTTTCTTTGTCTTCTTTCAAAAGCTCCTTTTAATACGGACAACAAATCTGGAGGCCATCGTGTATTCTTTGATGTGAAACATTTTCATGTTGATTTCATATTTTGCTAAACTACTCAGCAAAACATTCCCTGTCATCTCAGATTTAAAAGAAAAAAAAACATGTTTTTTTGTTTTTCATTACTGCTTCTCCTTCACATGAGCAATGTGACCATCGTCTCAGAGAACACTTAAGGCCAATCTGGCTGGTCCCTGTCCACATGCTGTTGCCACGGTAACAGCTGTAAACAGGCCTGTCCAGCCTGCAGTCCCCAGCATGGAGCTGACAGGAACATCTGAGAACATCTTGTTTATGAAAAATATCAATAATTTGAACAGGGTTTGGCGCAGAGCTTTTTCAAATGACAGCTCTGCATCTGCTGGGATGATCAGCCACTCTGTGCTGCAAGTGTTGCAGGTACAATTGTTTCCTCATCTTAAAGCTTGTATTGATACAGAGAAAACAAGACTGTTTCTGAAATAATACATCCCTGTCCTGTCGTTAGAATATCTTGTTTATGCTCGAGCATTTTTAGATGCATCATTATGTTGCGTGATTGATTATCGATCAGTTTTCTGTAAAGAAGGCTTGTAACCGATGAAATCCTCCCGTCAGCTTGTGTAAGGAGACCCTGTGGAGAAAACACTCGACCTGATTCATCTTAATGTGAGTCTCAGGTTTTTGAAGCAGCAGTTGTTCATGCGCAGGCTGCTGCTGCCCTCCAGTGTTTCCTACAACACATTCAGCAGCAACCATCTCTGCAACAAAGATCTGCAGCCTGAATCAGATTGGGGATAATGTTTCACTCTATATGTCTTTACCACATTTGCTTTGCTCCACACATACAATGCCATGCAAACTATAAAGTGCATGCACAAGCAAGCCCATGTGAACTGCCATTTGGTTCACGCTGGTGCAGAAACACAAGGTGCAAAAGAGCTGGATTCAGTGGAGTTTAAAACAGAGGGTGGGGGGATTTTATGTTATACAGTAATTTCTAGATTTTTAAGAACAGAAAAGGAGAAAAAAAAAATGTGATCAAAAATAAAAAAGAAATTGATGCACAAAAATAAAAGTATAAGGGGTTCACAACTTATGCAGTGCAGTGAGATGACAAGTAGAGAGCATGAGGTTTATGCACTGATCTCAGAGCTCTGAAACAGCCGGGCCAATCACAGTGATGCGTGAAGAAAACAGTGTAACAAAAAAAGATGTGGCTTCCTCGGGAGGATATTGTCTAAACATTGCACTATTTAAACTCACAGACCCACAAGTCTGCAGCATGAGGAGGATGTTTTTTTTCTTATTGCTGGAGTTAAAAAAAGAAAGTATCACTCATTTATTAGAAAAATCACAACGTGTCAGTCCCTCTGAACTGTTTGTCAAGTGTGAACACACGCTCTATTATCCCCGGAACACTGTACGATCAACATTTTCTTTTAAAACGGCTCCCTTTTGATTTTGAAAATAATGCATGTTATCCATAATTACGGAGCTGACATGATTGACAGGTGGGCGCATTGTAACTATTCATCAAGAGGCTTAAAAGCCGCCTCAGCTCCAGCTCTCAGCCTGTCGTTAGGTTGACTGAAAGTTAGGCTGAGACAGGATTTCCAGTATGCTGCCCTACAAAGGCAAAAGACCTTAACTCGCCAGAGTGTAGAACTGAGATAAATGACTTTAAAGTCTTTTTGTTTTCCAGCCAAATGAGTTGCAGGTAGAATATTGGAAATGTGGCAATTCTTTGTCTTTTTAATGAAGTTATTAATGTTCATAAAAATCTTTAGCTCAAACATGACCTTTGACCCTTATTTGGACGTTAAGGTACTCTGCCGTTGCATTGCCTGTACAATAATAAGGCGTCATGCCAAGGCAAAAGGCATTAACTTCCATTTGTTAGCTCCCTTGGTTGCTGATCACTATATTAAATCAGTATATGATAATAATGATAACATACATGAAATCTAGTGATCATGGCACATTTAAGTGCTTGATGACAGATATTAAAACAAAGGCCTAACACCTTAACTCCACTGCAGTAAAAGAGTAACTTCACTTTGATCCGTAGTAAAACAAAGGCAGAAGACCTTAACTCAGTTTGAGTATTCCTGAATGCTGCAGTACAAAGACAAAGACCCTGATGAGTGAAGTTACTGGACTCTGCCTTGGTTTCTCGAGGGCTTTTGGAAGTTAAGGCAAATACAACCTACTATTTTCTCAAAAAAACAACACAATTGACTCAAGATATATGTCCACATGATAAAGCACATCTGTAATGTTCCAAAAATGACAAAAACTAATTTTCGAAAAAATTGAAGTTACTGCCTTTTGCCTTTGTAGGGCAGTATGGCGTCTGCTGCCGATGAGCCTCCGGAGCCCCCCTGCAAGAACAGATGGCTGACATCACTCAAGCTTCATCCGTTAATATTTACAGTCTATGGTATCGACACATCTCTGAGACGTATATTTTCAGATTTAAGAACCATTTTAAACCAAAGTACCAACAGCTCTCTCTGTGATGCGTCATGTGAATGAAACTTCCACCTGTTTGCACGGCTCCTCACACCTGTGCACCACATGCTCTGCGCTGAGCACCAAAATACCTCACAGATGGGCAGAGTGAATTTGAACTGCAGGACAGAAAAAAACACAAACTGTTAAATCGCCTTAAATACCACATTCGGTTCTGGGAAAACAGCCGCCTCATGTCAGAGAAGAGTTCAAATCATTTTACTGAACCACTCCAGCATTAGTGGTGCATTCATTATGAAGAGCCAAAGTGAAGTAGCATAGCGGTGGACATGACACTGGATCTCAAAGTCAAACATTGCAAATCCCTGCAATGTGGTTAAACTGTGTGGGGAAACTTTTATGCACAGATACAAGATTGTGCATACGTGCCTGTACGCTTTAACTGTATTAACTAATGCTTTGTGAAGAAATTTAAACAAAAACTGCTCAGTCCATTTGTATGATAAAGTCCCAGCAGTCTTGGAAAAGTTGAACACATACAGCTTGGCCCAATGTATATTATATTAAAAAAAGAAAAACAGTTCTGTTTTTTTTCTCCATGAAAACTGGTAACTCCAAGATTATTATAATTTAGAAAAAAAAAACAGAACAGATTCTTATTTTCTAATACACTTCCCCAGCAAATTAAACATTATGAATATCTTCAGATTCCACAGAGAAAACAATTATAGATTTAATAACTGGAACATTATTATTTTGTCCTTCACTCCATCATGTCCTACAATTCAGATCTGCTTCTGTGGCTGAGTTGGTAGAGTCGCTCGTCTCTCAACCAAAAGGTTGGGGGGTCCGATCACCAGCTCCTGCAGCAATGTCCTTCCTACAGATGTTTCTTTTGTTTAGTTTTTTGCACCATCTTACAGGTTTACCCTTTAACTTGTACCTTTACTTCCTCTTTATATTTAAAGCAGAGAAAACTACTTTTTTCTCTTTCTTATTTTTCAGACTTCATTTCTTTCTACACAATTGACCTCAAGGCATCGCGTTTCCTTTTATAAAGTTATTGGGTCATGATCATTTGAAAAACACAAATAAGTACAGTGCTGGCAATTTAGAATGATGTCAATGCACGTACAGTACATGTGCATAAAGCTCAGAAAAAAAGCATGATATATGCACACACATCACAACGTTCACAGACTGTTTGGGTATGCACTTCTTTTGAACGAGGTGAATTCTTCTTTTGAACCCTGAATGAAGTGGAAGAGGCTCATTCTGTCTGCATGAAGTTTGTTTTCAGGGAAAATGCCTGCACTGAGTTTAAGTGAGTTCTGTTTGTATGAAATGTGCTTTGAGGTTGTTTGCTTCTCTGCATTACAGCGCGTTCCTCCTGTATCGATCCGCCTGTTTCTGTAGATCAATGTAAAGCTGAGCAGTTTATTTGTTCCATAAAACTCTGAGATAAACTGACTGAACTTCAAAAATGAACAAGTTCAGGAGACTTAAAGTATAAAATGTAACATCGTTTTTGATATTCTGCAGACCTCTCAACTCAAAAACAATAAAAAAGAAAACCGCAACTATGAAACCAAAGACAAGTAAGAAATAACAAAGACATGAATAAATAAACTATCTCTTCTGCAGCTGTGCTCAGCTCTCCAGGATACAATGTTCAGCTGAGCTCGACTAGTGAACGGGGAAGAATTCCTAAAAATGTATCTGGTCTGTTTTGGTCCAGCACTTGGCAGGAATTTGGCACAAACAATCAATAATTCCTGCCTGAGCTGCAGAAATGTACCACAGTTATAGAGGACAAGTGTGCAACAGCAAAAATCCAGCTCAAAGAAGCAGCCTACGGCAAGCCTGCAGGCCAAAACCCACCAGTGCTCCAACAAGAGTTGCATTACACAAAATACTTAAAGTTTTTTTTCACACAGTTATGTGTGCATAACAGATACGTTTTTTTTTTTTAAAAAGCACAGCGGGTATCTGGGGTATCTTGTGTAATGTTTTCACAATGTGGCGCGTTTCATTTGTTGGACACAGAGTTTAGGCTGACTCTCTTCCCTGTGGCCGTGCAGATTTGTTGCAACAGCTGAGAAAATCCAAAGCATCATTTGCACCATATTTGAGTTTCTTTTGGAGAGTTTTGCTCAGAACAAAACTTTTCTTCGTGTTGAGGGAAAGATTTAAAGTTACTTTTGTAGACCTGAATAAATAACGAGGGAGTCTTGACATGAGAGTCACTGGAGGCGTTTAAATCTGATGGTCAATACAAACAATAATATTTTCATTTTGAATTATTCATGAAATATCCCAATAAATATAAAAATACAAATTTTGATGATGATGATGATGTGATATCAATCATACTTTCTACACCCTATGCATTGCCTCCATGCACTGTCTGTCACCAACTGTATCTCATTTGACTTGTATCTGTTTTGTTGGCACATGGTGAAATTGTTTCTTCTTTTTTTATATCCTTGCTTGTGTTGTTCTTCCTCTCTGATGTACGTGTCTTTAAAAAAGAAACCCTGCTAACTGGAATTCTAACACTGTAAAGCCGTTTTCACATATGCACTCCTAGGGGAGGACTGCTTCCGGATATTCTCCTGACCGGGTTATTCACATATGAACCTCACAGAGAGAGACTATCCCTTTCAGACGGGGGGGGGGGGTCTCCTGAGGTAAGACCTGACGTAATAGAACAACGCAGAAGTAGCGGATATAGCCCCCTATATAACGCTATAATGAGAATATTTGCCTTTATATCAGTGCTATGTGTAGTTCTATGAAATGAAACCATCAACAAAAGAGCGGAGAACAACATACTGACAAACAGAACATTTAATGCAGCCGTTATACGTGCACCAAGATGGTAGGGGTCATGGGCATACACTCTTTGCACCGTGCAGCAGACACAGTATATAAACGTCACTCCCCCTCCCATTGGCTCGATGTAAATTCTCCGCATAATATCCTGCTGCGTTCTCACATCAGCTCACTCGGACTTGTTTGCGGAAAAAAATACTCGGGGTCTGTCAGGAGAAACGGAGAAATGCGGCTGTCTGCGTTCACACATGCATCCTTGAAATATCAGGAGTGTTTCAGGAGTTTTCTGCAAGCGTGAAAGCTCTATAAAACAGAATCAGTGAGTTCAAATTGAATTTCTTTCACGTCTTACGAATGCAGTGTTTGTTTTTTTCATTGTTCCATGCAGGAGGACTATTAAGAATTAACCAACAACACAAGCAATCATTTATTCATCAAAGTCTAAACGGTGAATTGCAAACACATCTCGTACGAGTTTGTAGAGCAAACTAAAAAACCTGAACTTTGCACGTGGAGCAGATTTCACTTTTTAGTTGATGGAGTGCATGTGCTCCTTCATGTTTTCTTTATTAATGAATAATAACTGGATGTGTATTTTGTCCATGCGACATAAAAGACTTTCATGACAGTCACTCTCCTCTTTGTGGTTTGACTTTAAATTATGTAAATGTATTCTTGTTTCAGTCTAAGCTCTCTTATCAGTGCGGTAAAGTATAATAAAGTACAGCACATAAAGGCCTCACTGTGCTTTCTTTTATCCCTGCACTTCTTTATCCAATCCTCCCGGAGCTCATATAAAATATAATTAATAAGAGTTCATAAAAAAAAAAAAAAAAAATGTGCTGGTGTAAATGAATCATGAACAAAAGATCTTTTCCTTTTCCCCGTCTCCGCTTTAATACAAACAACAGTTTATTTCCTCAGCTTTAAATGATATTCCGGCTCTTTCATCATGTGAAATGACTGAAGCAAAATTAAACACCTGTTGTTCAATACTGTTTTCTGTGCCCCGCTTTTATTTATTGTGTCTTTACATATTTCCATCGAGGCCCCGGCTGTGTTTCATTCGGCAGCAGGTGAATCTACTTCTCCTCCTCCTGGGATTCACTCTGCGGACCGAACATCTTCACACTGCTTCCAGAAATGAGTTTATGCTCCGCCGGTATTATTAGGCTTTACAAATAAAACACTAGTGTTGTTTTAATCGAGTTTTTATTGGATTTTTTTTCCGTTCCTCTCACATTCAGTAACTCACAGGTGGCACGTTTAATAGCAACCTGTGCATTAGCAGCTTCCAGATCTATTTCCTGCCTCAGGGCCGCCGCTCCCCTCTCTCCTCCCTGCGTTCTCTCCATCTGTGGGGAGGGGAGAAGAAAAGTGTTTGTTTTGCTCTTTTTTGCTCTGCAGTTAATCTTAACTGGACCACTTTGTCTTCTAAATTAATATTTTCTCTGCACACCGAGGTCGTTGAAATGCTCGTAAGTCACCTGTGTGTCCCGAGAAAAGTTACTAAAGGAAGAAGTGAACTCCTGCAGAGTGAGTTCACCGCAGAAGCAACAGCTCCATCAATGTTTCTCAAGGGGACGAAGAATACAATGAAGGAAAACTGAAAATACTGTAAACAGGATTAGTTTAAGAAAAGCTGCCTACACACTAGGCCCGTGCTCGACAAAAGATTTAAATAGTCACATTTGATTCATCAGATCTTCCCAATCATCGACTGAACGAGGAATATATTGTTTTTTCAATATTCTCATTTGCAACATAAGAGATTAACCACGTCATGAAACTGTTTGTCTTCCACACTTTAAATAACAATAAATTTGACTTCATCCGTGCTTTTTCTCACTCAAGGTGACCTTATAACGATATTACACATGTCCAATACAGAAGGCACACTCTCTAACAGCCAAGTGTGTGCGGATTCAACCAGCACAGCAGCCACAATCTAGTCATCTGTCAGACCACCGACAATGTTTTTAACTTATTGAAGATTTACTGATATCAGCTCTTGTAGTCTGTACAATTTTCAAAACATGGATATGCTTCTATCAATACTTTGAGGTGATTTCTTCATGCACACTAAGGAAATTGATTTAAATTACGATTGGTTTTCAGAACTGCATTTAAACTATTATTAAGTTGATATGTATACCAAGACAGGCTATGAACCATGAACTATTTGGAGAGAGCAGACAATTCTATGTAAAATCAGACATTAAACACCCCTATGTAGCTGGAATGGAATTATCCTTGTGCTGGACTTTGAGACTGGCAGTCGACTGAGGCTCTGACGAACGAATAGTCGAAGCTCTATATGGGGTCGGATTCATGTCTTATTACAACCGATTATTTTGTCCAAATATTCCTATAGTGTGGCGTCACTTTAATTATTTTACTGCTCCTCACCGAGTCGGAGCCTCCCAAATCCCAGGTCGACTGCCTCATAAGGAATACCCGCAGCAGCCAATGAGAGCAAGCAGACTGAAAAATCACCCTCAGCTCCAACTGCAAATTGTCTGAAGCCGCTTCATAATTCATAATGATTCTTCTCAGCCAGGAATTCACCTGTAAGGTTTTACTGGTTTTCTGTGATTTTTACCAAGTTGATCAAGTTTTGAAATCTTTTGTCTATGAAATCTTACAAACTGCAGGTGTGTGTCCTCTCATCTGTCCAAGTAGTCTAGTGTGTGCTTTTGGAGGATTATCATATTAGAAATCGGTTGAAACTGTCCTTATGTCTGTGCTCTCCTACGTTATTAAATTTGGATAAGATTTGAAAAATATTTTGTATAGCCATCTTCGTTTTCAGGTTTTAGAAAATAACTCCCTTTTCATTTAAAAAAGGACCCTTAGAGGCAAAAAAACAGCAAGCTCATTTATTCTGCATAGTTCCTTTGAAGGCAAGAATCGATTGCATTTGATACATTCAGTTCCACTTGTTCTTTTTGAAGACAACAATTCCTAAACATTGTGCCCCTAGTAGTCATTTAGATACAACAATAAATAACTAAATAAAACACGTTTATGTCTACACACACCATATCTCCCCTTTAAAATATATTTTTTTTATGTATCTTTATATTGCCTCAGTTTGAGTGAGTGCAAAATCATATAGGACTACACCCAGATTAACTGATAAGTCATAAAATCCTTCATTTCTTAAATCAGAAACCTTCACATGAAAAAAAGAAATTGAATGAGAAGGTAGAATTATATTTCTGCTGCTGTGTTACCTCAGTAGGCCACCGGGTGGTGCTGTTGTTCATGTTTTGTGAAGGTCAATAAATCCTTCTGATTGTAGTGTGTCTCTGAAACACCAGATGTTGCTCTACACACGCTCCGTTTAAATGATGTGAAAAAACAAAACAATCTGTTAAAAATGATACAGACTTTATTTAAAAAGATAACAATTCAATATAAAAGAGGTTTTCTTGATACAAAAAAAGTTTTACAAAAACTATTTACAAAGTGCTGTTCATCTGGTTCTGCAAAATACAAAAGTAGCAAAAGCTCGAAGACACGATTGGAGATTTGTTGCAACAGATATGAAAAATTGTTAATGTGCCAAAATGAGCCTGAAAAAGAAAAACAGAGGCAATCAGTTTACTTTCAGCAGTGGTTGAATGAGGGAGGTCCAGACGTTTTCATTGTCAACAAACACGTTTTCTTCCCTGCATTCAGTGTTTTTTATGTTGAGTCTTGAGGAGAAACAAAAAAGACAAAGCCACATTTCCTCCAGGACGCTGGACAAAACAGAAGCCAAGTTTGTTATATCCTCACAGACTCCCCCGTCTGTTCAACTGGAGCGTTTTTAAAGTTTCACTGTTCTTACGGAGCAAACCGCACACATTCTCAACTTTCAGATTCACCATTTATGTTTTTGACAACTCTGACTGAAACTCCTGTTTCCACTTCCTGTTTTCTTAAAATATGTTGTTCTTCCACTTTAAATGTCTTTCAAATGAAATAATCTGAAACAAAACTCTGTGTCATCATTACAGTCCATTTTTAGTAGACTTCTTTCTCTGTTTCCTTCCACTTCCACTTCAACTTGATTTTTTTGTGTATTTACTGCTAATAAAAGCTGAAAAGCACGGCCTGATGCTTCCTTATTTATTGACTGTATTTAAAAAATGACCTTTGACACCTCCTTACCAGAATATGTCATTTTCAACACATCTGTTTTAACTACTTCCAACATCAATCTTTAAGCAGTCTGTCCTCTTCCTTATCATTGATCCAAAGCAAAACCTCTCAACAGCTGCCCCCCCCCCCCCCCCCCCCATCCCCTCCGCTTATTAAAACGTAAGAATCACACTTTTAAGCTTGAATTTTATCAGCATTTTGTTTGTTCTGTCCAACACAGTCAGAATAAATGTGAACTGATATATTTATATTTTTTTAAGTTGTGACAATTGATGCAAAGCTTCATATGACATCCCAAATCAGTAGTTCACAATTATATTTAAAACATATATGTGGGTAGCTTATTTAGGTTTTACTGCAGATAATCAGGAGGATAATGATTGCAATAAAAACAAATATGTAGGAGACTAATTGGAGTAAAAAACAACTCTATATAGCTCAAATCAGCTCTATTGGTTGTCTGTCCCAAGTTTAGCCCAGAACATTTGCATGAAGTTGAAACTGCAGTACCATAACCTCTACATGAGGCCGGCACACACTTTATTAATACTACTAGGTTATTTATGGCTGAACAATCTCAATCCTACCCTGCAGTGTGACATTAACCTTCTTGATCAAATCATGTAGTGTGCACGTTTGAGCGTAGATGGGGGCCATATATAGCGAGAGGACGACATCTCTTAAGTTTCCCCTTGAGTGTGTGATGCCGGATATTCAATCTGGTGTGAATCTCTTTGTGTGAACAGGACATGGACTAGAAAAGACCTGAGAAGTGTAATTCATGTTGACAGAAGAAAAAAGAACTAGCTTCATGTAGGAACTGGATGTGTCTTCTGTGAGGCCTTCAGTTTTCTTAAAGGCACAGGAGTATTAAAAGCCCCTCCTCCTTATATTTATATTCAGATTTATCATAGCAGTGGTGTTTACAGTTGAAGTCATTTCAATCATTTTAAAGTATTTTATCACATAATGCCTCAAAAATCCAAACCCACTTCTCCAACACTTTCTTCCTCTTAATTTCCGCACTGAGCATCTTCAGTCTCTTCCAGTGTTTAATGAACACATTTAACGACTCATTGATAAAGTCCAGAGGCTGGAGCCAGGCCCGACCTCTTCTCCGAGTTCCCCGAGTTCTTTGCGGCGTTTCCTGCTGCAGTCGTGGCGGTGCCGTCAAGGCCCAGCGAGCGCCGGTACGCTGCAGAGAGCCGGTACAGGACGTCCGGTCGCGGGCCGGGGTGGGTGTCGGCCTTCTGAGTCATCAGCATCTCAAACAACGTGCTGACCTCAGACAGGAGGGCCCCGCCCAGTGGGCCGTCCTTCTCTGGAGTTTTACCTGAGAGGAGGAAGAGGAGAAGGAGGGGTGTGAAAAAGTCAAATCTGAACAGGTAGATTGTTGAGCAGAAGTGAAAAGAATTCACAAAAGACAAGCTTTTAATGCAGTTGAGGAAGATTTTGAAGGCTTTCTTTAAAATAATATACATGCATGAAAAATATTCAATGATGTATGTCCATTTTTTAAGCCATTTTAATCAAGAAGGAATATATCTCTGTTGATCTTCTGAAGTTAGAGTTCAAATCCCCAGAGGCTAAAAATCAAGTTCTTTGGGTTTTTACCGAAGGTGGAGAAGGACGAGCTGTCCAGGCCATCCCGGGGAAGGAGCTCACTTTCAGGGGACGGAGGCCCATTAGGGACAAAAACATTGTCGTGATAATCGGCGGCGAGGGGAAGAGAGAGTCTGGCCATCCAGGCTGGATCGTTGAGATCGGAGAAGACGTCATCTACAGACAACGAGAAGGAGACATGATGCATAAGATGTTAGAACTGAATGGTTTTGTCACATTCTCCCTCCTTGAGAAGAACCGGAAGGATGAATCTTGCACTTCAACGATGTCATGATTTAAACAATGTGTGAAATGATGGGGAAAAAAACTCACTGACAACTTGTATAATCTTTAGATTATCAAACTTTCCCTGCCTTTATCTTCTTAAATATGAGGCTTTGCTGCATTTTCTCTGATTCATATCCTTGTAAATATTAAGATGTATGGTCTCCATTGAACACAATGTTGTTGTAGCAAAATGCTTGTTATGCAGCAATGATGTTCATCCTCCTGAAAGGTTTGCACTCTTGTAATTTTACTTTCTCTCAATCATCATCCTTTTGAACGTCATCATTGAGTGTTTTGATGATTAAGGGCTGGGTATGGATTGTTCTGGGCTGGATTTTATATAAATATATAATCGTTATTATATATATAAAGGTTATCAGGCATAACCTCCATTCCTCAAAATGTTAAGTTCCCATGAGATGCATGAGTGCATATCAGAGGTGGTTGCAGGAAATGATGATGTTGTGTCCGATCAACAAATCAAGGAAAGCTGTAGAACGTTTTGTCTCTGCAGCCATTTTTTTTCTCTTTTCTAGAACTACTGTAAAAGTTTGAAATAGTTACCATCTTTTGTATGTTTAGGTTGTACAAAGTTTGAATTTATGAAGGAATCATCCAGAACCTCTACACTCCAGTAGTCAGGGGATCGAACAGTACTTTGTACATATTATAGCTCAAAGGGGCAAGATAACAGGAAATGATTTGTTCATCGTCATCTTGCTTGATTAAGGACAGACCAATCACAGACGATTATTCTGGGCGGGTTTGCAGCGGTTCAGGGATTCTCCCAAATGATCGAGATTACTGTCACTGAAGTGGACAGTCATTATCCACTAACACTTTTACCAGAATAAAAAAATTGACCGCTAGTTACAACATACAGGTGAAAAATGTGACTACTGACTCATGTCAAGCCAATTTTTAATTTTTTTTAAAACTACAAGCTAGGAATGGGATTGTTTGTAGCGTATTCCTTTACATTTAAAATGCACTGTTACCAAGTCAGAGCAGATTTTAAAACCACTTACAGTAAACCTTCATTTAGATTTGTTTGACATCTTAAAATCTGAAAATTCTGAAGATTTTGTGACACTGTTCATGTCCTGGTACAGATCACAGATACAGGGTTATCTGGCTTTTTCTTTCTCTATAACTGCTGGAAGGGAACGCGTCAGGATGAGAAGAAGGAAGCGACACAGAGGGTTTTTTCAGGCTTTTCCTGCAATCCACGGCGTCCTGCACACTCCAATACGCGGCTAAACCTCACGTCCACATCACCATGAAAACAAAAAAAAACTCTTGCCCAGTTGGCTGCCTCCAGTGTGACATTCAGTCAGTGTCAGAGGCGTAAACGCAGGGTGTGTCAGAGCAGCAACACACAAACCGAGTCTCTGAGTCACAGACAAACAGACTCAAGATGATTATACGCCTCATTTCATATATTTCATTTACTGTAAAAGCTGCTGGAGGAAAAAAAAAAAAAACACAACTGCAGTGTCTTCTGTTTCACAGCCTCGTTTTCTCTGATCGTATCCTCATCCTGTTTATGTCCTGTTCTTCCTGGTTGTATTCAGAGCTATTTAAGTTTCTTCTGATCTAATTTAATCTAAAAAGCATGAAAGAGTTTCTCAGCATGAAGTTAAGATCAGTTTATGACAGGAAGATTACATAAGGATGGAGAGACGAGGAGAAAAAAAACTTGTTATTGAAATTTGAGATTTAAAAATGGAATTATCGATCAATATTGTATCTGCAATAATGTGCTATAAGGGAACATTGCATGTTACATAAATGATATATGTATCCTTGACTGAACCATGTAGACAGCATATGTTATATATGTATCTAATGCTGGATGTAAATTGTGCCAGTGACTCCAGCAGTCAGAAGAATGTCTGGAGTAAAAGTTCAACATGCTTCATCTCTCAGCTCAGACTGATCTGAAGAGCCGCGGTCTCCTTCATGTAACCACAACCAGATGCAGAGAATTAACTAACTAGCGCACACACACACACACACACACATATACATCAAGTGTGGCTCAGACTGCCCTTGGAGTTAACCCCCCATCTCTTCTTTCCTCTTTTTGTTTTGGCAGTTTTTCACCAGAGATCCTCCAAACACATAGGAACCTCTTTCAATAACGAAACGCATCGAGTTCCAGCAGATCCTTCACAGATAAAAGTCTGCACACTTACAACCAACTTTCAGCTCAGTCCATGGATTAACCTTCACTCATCAAGTCTGAACTCTTTTTTTTCCAGTCTGGTATTAACTTCTTCTAATCCCGCGGAGAATAATTGTGTTAACATGATTAAAATATTACTCACTTTTAACTAACGTTTCTGCTCCAGAACACTGACTGAAAGTGACAGCTGACACTGATCCTGATACTTTCGTTAGGTTATGTTGTGTTAGCTAATGTTGGCTAATCAACACTCAGCTATGCATTGATGAAGAATCTATTGGCCTTTACTTCCCAAAGGGCCGCATTATTGACACAGCCACATCGAAAAAATGGGTAAATATGTCCATACTTTGGACGTACTTTGGGAAGGATTCTCAACTAAATATGGTTTAAACATCACCAAAGTGAAGTTAAAGAAGAGACTTTGTTGCTTTATAAGGTTCAAAAGTGACCCCAACTTGCACTTTATCTTAACATCTGAGTTTTTCTGTGGTTGTCAGGTGATATGTGTCATTTTGCCGAGATATTAAATTAACAAGCCCGTGCTGCAGCTCCACAGAGAGTTCAATGGTGGACAACACTTTCCTGAGCTCCTTTTGCCCCCCAGGCCTCCGGGCAGGTCACGTTAATATGTGATAAATCAGTTGAGTTCTGCTGTTTCATAAAACACTCAAATCACTATAGAGTATGAGTCCCAGAGTGATTTCTAATTCATATAAAAATGATGGAAAACCAAGGTTTTTTTCATCTACATTTCATCTTATTAAAAACATTTGATATTTCACTGCTGTTCTCAGGAACACCTTGACACCGCTAAAGAAGAAAGAAACTGAAATACACCGAGCCACACATTCTGCTTTCAACACCGGTAACTTCATCTGCAGCCCTGGACAAAGAGCCGGTATGTGTTTGTATGATTCATAGTGACAGGTTTGAAGAAGAAGTAGTTACAGGTGAGAAAAATAAAAGACAGAAGGGAATGTGTTACTGCGACGGCTTCATCAAAGCTCCAGCACACACACTGAGCTGTCACAGGACTCTGGTGTGAGTTACACTGACGATAGAGCCTGCAGGCTAGAGGTGAGTCAAGCATCTCTCTCTCTCTCTCTCACACACACACACGCACACACGCACACACACACACACACACACACACACACACACACACACACACACACACACACACACACACACACACACACACAGAACAACAACACACTCCCACTCGCCCTTTGTTTCTCTCTCTCCAGTCATAAAGTGGAGCTCGCTCTACCATCATCAGGCGGTAAACCCCTTCGCTCGCCCCAGGGCTCTGACCACCACAATGCCAGGAAGAAACTGTTAAACACACACACACACACACACACACACACACACCAAACTATACACACTCAGACAATTTCAGGTGCTGGCCTACATACCACTGTGCTACTCCCAAATAAACAAAGAGCCTTAGATATTTGGCAGCTTTAACTTCTTGTTTAGACTGAGAAAAAGAAAAGGATGGTCAGGGTTCAGTCATTCAAATTAAAGACAATCAGACCCATGAAAGAAAAACGAGACCTGCAGCTCACAGCACAGTTTTAAATTGACCAGAGAATGACTGATGAGTGCTAAATTGTCATATCTGGCCTGCACTGTTGATTTCGATTGGGTAACAAGTGACTGACACAACATGTATATGGCATGAAAGTAACAATAGTAGTAAAAGATTATCATATAAAATTAATGCTTTCATACAACTAATATCAACACCTTCAAATGCTAGGATGCTAACAAAATAAATATTATAATATGAAATCACCTGAGAGGAGTTTTTAGCTGGATATGAAATGGACTGAAATGAATACTGAGGATTCTTTATGAGCTCCAAAAGCAAACAAGAACACAAGCAACATGGTTGAAATTCTCTATTTTTGTAGAGCTTTTCAGAGGGCCTACATTTCATTTTTGCACCAATTCAATTGTTTTGTAGTCACGAGTATTCGGTTAGCTGTTTGGCTTGGTTCCAGGATTAAGAATTATTGATAAAAAATGAAATGTCAATGGAGGATTATAATGGGGAAATGTACTTCTGGAACCAGAGACACTGAGAAAGCGTGCAGTTACTTTTGAGCTCTATGGACTAACATGTTTTTAAACTGATATGCTAACCCAAATAGAGTATGCTAATGTGATCATGCTAACATCAAATAACACGACACCAACAGGCTAATGCTATCACGGTTATTGTCATGTTAAAGAGACTATGAGGTTTATTACTTGTACATGCTTATCAGCCTATACACTCACACGATACAACAAGCTAACACTTTCTGAAGACTAGCATTGCTATTGTTGATTTGTCTGAATCTAATGCAACTATACCGTCATGAACTGTTCACATGAACCTTTTTTAAATAAAGTTTGGATGAAATTTCAAGCCTTACAACATTGTATTTGAGGAAAAATACATTTCTATCTGTAGTATGAATCTTACAAAGTTAAGTTGTAGAAAGGAATCCAGATGAGTGGTGGGTGGATGTGGATGTATAACCTGCCGCTGTGTTATTTCCTGCATTCTTCCTGTTTTCTGCATGTGTCAGTGTGTGTCCATTGTAAGTGAGCAGTTTGTATGTGCTGCAGGGGTCAAAGATCAGCTGCTTTTGTCCTGATGAATCAAAAAGTTTCACTAAAAACTAAACACTAGAGGAATTTACAGTTTTAGAATAGAAGGCCAGTAAACAGGGAAACAAAGAAACCCTTAAACACAAACGTTAGATTGATATTACTCTCACTTTTTTATGGATGTGTTATGTTTTCTAATTAAGCGTCTTTTCAAAGTATTGTACTGATGTTAAAATGGATGCTTCTACTTCATTGATACAAGTTCAACAATCCCTCCAAACATTTGCTTTTTGCTTCATTTAAAAATGTGGCTTTCCTTAAAACAATAAACATTTGAAACACTAGGCTTGATTTTGATTTGTAAACGTTTCACAAACATTGCTGATTTTTTTCCTTTTTTTAGTTTGACTTTTAATGATGCACAGCCAACACCAATTCCTTTTTGTTTCTGTTTCTATGGCAACATCATAAATAAAAAAAATCCCTGTTTAAATTGGGTTGAATACAGAAGCAGAGGAATAATTGTGTGTCTGCGTTTGCAGCGATCATGTTATTGTGGTACAGAATTTTTTTTGTGTGTGAGAGTGGGGGACAAAATGCAGCAAAGGACCCTGGGCTGGATTCTAACCCACGGCCGCTGCAATAAAGACTCTATAGCGTCCGCACATGGGGCGCACGACACTACCACTAGGCTATCCAGCGCCCCCATGGGACAGTGTTTTTTGCGTTTGTGTGTGTGTACCTGGGCTGTTGAACAGGTTTTTAAACCCTTCCTCCAGCTGGGGGTCTATTGGAGACTCTCTTCCTGGTTCCCAGTCGACATCTCCAGCCTCACTCTCACCGTGTCCGCTGTCTTTGGTGCTCTGCCAATCAGAGCAGTCCTGACCATATCTGTAGAGTGCAAACACACACGCAACCGTAAATTGACATAAGAAATGTTTCCCTACATGAGTGAAAGTTGTTAAAATGTCAGGAATGTTTGTTTATAGTGTCCAATCGTCAACGCTTAACTCTTATAATGCAACAATTAGTTTCAAACAAGCAATCTGATTGGACTAGAGACATTCCATGAGTTCTGATATAAAGGAGAACATCACTGGGACTTTGACTTCATACAAACACACACTCACAGATAATAACGAGCTAACTAGCAGCTAAATCATGACAGATAAGATGACACATTTGCTTTCAGCTGCTGTCTGTCAGCTTGTGCAGGTACAATCAGTCTAGTGGAATTGATAACATTAAAAAAATGATTTCATAGCAGAATACTTTGTTCCCCCTGATTGTCTTACTTTTTTCACAGAGAAACAAAGAAGATAAATCCTGATAACAAAAAAATACAGACAGAACTGCAGTGTGAAATCTGAAGGAGTAGACCAGAGCTTTGGTGTAGTGAGATAAGATGTTGATAAAATGCCTGAGGTTTCATGTGACAAATCCATTGATAACCATGCACACACACACACACACACAGACACACACCTAACCCTGCAGAGCTGTAGTATCAGAGTGTGAAGCTGCAGGCAGGCTCAGACAGATCAAGGTGAGCTCACACACTCTGACACATACATCCTACATCATTTTATTCCGGTATACTGAAGATTAAGATGTAAGATGTAAGGTGAGATATGTAGCCCAGTAACTGCCTGAGTTTTTTCACAGCACAAACAAAAAATGTTTTAGCCTGACTGTAACACAGCGGCAAATGACAAACTAATCAGATTTCTTTCATGAAAAGTTTAGCATTTTGGATCTTGGGTGGAACAATTCTTACGAATGTTCACAGATCTGTCAAAGGACCTCACAGGTACAGTAAATTGTGTGTTTGGGATGTGTGTGTTGCGTATTCGGGTTGAAACAGTGCCTTGTGTGTATCAAGGTGATGTCAGATCTAATCTCGTCGCCACGGTGACGCTGAGGTGGCTGCTTCCTGTCAGACTCTGATTCACAAAGAGAGAGCTGCTAAAACCTGCCTTTTATACAGACACACACACACACTCAAACACACATGGACAGTCTTTGGGGTTATGAGACACTCTTCCTGTGACATTGAATGTTGGACTTTGTGTCCTGTTTGTCTGTTGCTGTTATTTCAGTCACAGCAGGTTAGTGGGTCAGAATCAGTGAGGAAGACATTCATCAGCTACAACTTTTGTCGCTCTGTAGAAAAATAAAAGAGTAAGAGTGGCCTATTAAAAACATGTTTTAGTGTAACTTTGCTCTCGTTTTACACGCAAAAGGAAAGCTGTCAAAACATTTCAGCAAATTGGACCAATGCGTATTTAAAACAATGCACTAAAATTACATGTTGGTTATATCTTTTGTACTTGTTAAAATGTTTAGGTTTGGAAAAGAAACACCTGTGAGCTCTTAAAAAAAAAGATAGCATTCTTCTTTAATGTCCGCTATCAGAGTCAGCCTGGTTTGATCAGAGAGCGCTGCAGTGATCACAGTCTGAAACCTGCAGCCAGCTGGCTCTGAAACAAACGACTGCTGATGAAGAGAGTGGAGGAAAAGAGGAGGAAAGAGTCGAGATTTTGTCTGTTCTGATGACAAGCTTCAAATTAGAGTTCAAGGTCAGAAGGAGGAGACTGTGGTTTTTGTTTAGCGACATGCCTTACTGCACTGCCTCATTTTAACCACCTAAAAGTTATATACCAACACCGAGGAAATATTCAATAAATGCAGTTTGGAGTACAAGTATGTGGGCCATTTTTACACGATTTGGTGTCTAAATGCAATATATGCAAACGGCTATACCGTCGGAAAGTAAAACTTGGTGGCAAATGTGCCTGATCAAAGAAAAAAAGGTGATAACTTCTTCTTATTATTATTATTGTTTTTTGCTAGTGGTTCAGAATGTTTTAAGTGCCTGTCCAAATTACAGAGAGGATCCCGACTGAGATAGAGCTGTTTGATAAAGAGGAATATGCTCTTTTAACCAAAAATAAGCCACCAGACTCCATTGACAAAAACACAAATTTTATCTAGCAGAACAAGGGAGACTCCCTCTTGACTTTTTAAAAAAACGTTTTGTCAAGAAATGTTACATTTGGTCCAAATTAACCAAATAATACACAAAAGTCACATAATAACACTCACAAAAAAGCGTATTAAGGTACAAATAGACCAGGAATTAAACTGCTCTTTGATATAAAAGGACTGTTTTTGTAAGTGGTGTCTGGTGGCTTTAAAAATAGTGACAGTCAACAACTATTTTCTGCTTCCAAAAAAAAGCTTAATCAGCATAATAAAAAAATGTTTCTATGCATAACAACACTAAATATGAGACTGTGACCTCATTATTACTGACAAATAGATGGAGTGTCTTGGTGGTGAAACAGAACCACTACAAACAGCCACAAACTGAACCCAGCCTCACTGTTGTGTTATCTTCTTATTTAGAAAACCTCAGACTGAAAACCACAGGAGACAGACAGTGTGAGGTCCTGCTCACCACTTTATAGAAAACTAGATTTAAATGAAGGATTACAACAGCAGAAGAATTACAGCAGCAGTAAATGACACATCATCTACAACGTAGTCCTGCCGCTGCTTTCAGCTCCATTCCTAAACATCTACTAAACACAAAACATGTCGGTGGTTGAATTCATGGCAAAAAAATTAAAATGGAAACTTCAATTGAGAGAAGAATCTAAAAACCATAACTCTTATCAGGTACTGATATTTGAACATCTACAGACTGAATTTTTGGTTTGGCTTTGTTGTGGTTTTGTTGCGTTTCTACTTCAGAGGAATGTGATGATGAATGCAAGGACGAGGAGGAGGAGTGAGACCGACCTGCCGTTACGATGAGAGTATTTGTTCCCTCTGAAGTTTGGCCTCGGCTGCAGCTGACC
Source organism: Labrus mixtus (assembly GCF_963584025.1). Lineage (NCBI taxonomy): Eukaryota > Metazoa > Chordata > Actinopteri > Labriformes > Labridae > Labrus > Labrus mixtus. The sequence continues at coordinate 17,959,751 of NC_083621.1, read as the reverse complement.
CTGGTGGAGGAGAGAGAGGAGCTGGGAGATCTGCTGCAGGGACGAAGAGGAGGAAGAGAGAGGGGGAGAACAGGGTTAGGATAATGACTTTTCAAGGGATTCATCTTCCAGTCATCAGTGGATCTGAAAGTAAATCTCACATTTGTGCAGCACTCGGTGCAAATATGAATTAGTTATTAGTTAGTTTAAGTTTGTTTTTTACTGCACATGTTACAAGTTGGTTCGATGATTTTTAGACTTTTGAACAGGTAAACTTCTTGGACTCCTGAGGATGTCATAACCCCCTTTGAGCACTTTACCAAATATTCAGGTAGCAGGTGTTTCCTCTTTAGCTGGTGCCAACTGTTGGTTTTGCCAGTTAAAATGTCACCAGTGGCAGATAGCATACTGTAAGGTGTGGTTGTTATTATGTTCCAAAAATAACTTGTCCTTATACCATAATTCAAATTTTGACTTTTGGTTCAATCTGTTCTGCAAGCTGGAGTCTGTTCTGGCCAAAGGTTGTTGGTGTTGCAATCCAAAAAGATGAACACAGTAATGAATCTTCTGTAGGGTAATAATTTATTTCGCTAGTCACTTCAATTTTGGGCCATCTTGTGTATTGATCATTTATGTTTGTACAATGCATAGTACAAATTCAGAACCTCCAGTATTTGAAGACTGGTTGTTATTTTAGAGTGTCAGTAGATTTAATCTAAAACAATGGACAGCCACTGGTGCTATTCTCATTTCCAGGTAGAAGGTGCAGGTTATGAACTTGTATTAGGCAGCTACTCTAACCTGCAGTGAGCGTACCTCTGTAGCCACAATGAGAGTACATGACGGATCTCCAATTGATCTTTGAGTTTTGTTATTTTTAAGATTAACGTTGAAAGCTGATCACAGAGTCAAGCCCGTAGAGATCTGCACAAGACCGATCCTGGGAGCCAACCATCTGGTCCAGTGAGTGTGTATCTGTATTGTTAAAGCTGGATCAACATTGAATGATTTCAGGGATGCTCAGGTAGAGAGAGAATAAACATTTTCCTTGTCCATTTTTTTTTTTTTTTTTTTTTTGCAGTGTGAGAACCGAGAGGCTGCGTCCGTCTCACTGCTCCGAGCTTTCTGCTGACAGCTCTGTTATACAGCGGATACACTCTGCACGCCAGGGAGGAAACACAAACACACACACACACACACATACTGTGGAAGGTAAGCATGTGCGTGTGTGTGCTTGCATGCTAATATGTGACTTGGTTTTAGCCCTGACATTTGTGTGTTTTTGCACGTGCATGCTGCTGCAGGGACAGGAAATGGCCTGTACGTAAAAGCCTATTCTTCTCTGGCCAGTTTCCTGTTAGGATGGGCTCCGAATTATGGACGAGAGGAGGTGTGTGTGCCTCTGTGTGTGTGTGTGTGTGTGTGTGTGTGTGTGTGTGTGTGTGTGTGTGTGTGTAGAGGTAGAGGTGAACAGTAAATCCCCCTCTGCAGGCGTTCATCAGGCCTTTTCCTCTTCAACCTCGAGGGAGGAGAGTAATCTGAAGCCAGAGGAGTGCCAACTAGGCCGACTATGAGGGAGGAGGAGAGGGGGATGCTGGGTAAAAAAATGAAGGCCTCTTCCTTTCTCTAATGGGCCTCACGTGAGGATGCCGGACCTGGCGAAGCTCTTTGTTCTGGTCTGTAAGGCGTTGGCGAAAACGTTTGCCCTCAATGACATTAGCACACCATTTATTCAGTTTAAATGTTTATTAAACTATTTCTGATGTCAATATGATGTTCTGAACAACTGATACAATGTCTTCTATGTCCATTTTTTAATTTAATTATTTCTAATTTTTAAAGTGAACTTTCATCTTCCTTTTATGTTTGTGCCCCTGTTACTTTAATGTTATTAGAGAGGACGTCTCATACTTTCCATTCTTTGTATAACCACTCCAATATGACTTCAATTGTACATATTTTAGTCAAATTAAGTCTCCCTAAGTGCACCCGTCACATCGTGGAGTATTGATGTTGTATGAGATCAAAAGTGTTTTAATTTAAAGGTTATCACTTATCTGAGTTCTTTACACCAGCTCCCAGTCACTGGCTCAGTTAATAGATTTTAAAAGACTGCTGCTGGTTTATTAGGCACTGAATGGTTTAGGGCCAAAATACATTAGTGTCCTACTGAATAACTATGAACCATCCACACCAGGTCGATTGGGTCAGGTCTTCTTTTTGTCCCCAGAGTTAGAACTCAAAAGTATCCAATACTAGCAGCTCCACATATCTGGAACAAACTCCCAGAAAACTGCAGGTCTGCTGAAAATCTTTTCTCAAGGTTGAAGACACCTTTAATTGAACGATTTTAATACATTTATTTAAATTAGATGTTTAACTATAAATCTGCCTTTGTCAGATCCTTTGTCATGATGCTTTTGATGTATTTAGTGAACTACTAAATTGCTAAACTGTGCTATATAAATAAACTTGCCATGCCTTATATCATTTATAATTGATGAATGTCTCAAAAAGGCCAAGTGTTTTTTGTCTCACTTTAAAAAAAAACTGCTCACAGTAAAATTTAACAAATGGCACTGAACCAGGAGAAAAAAAGCAAATGGGCAGGGACTACAGATGTAAATTAGCTTATAGCTAACTCGCTAGCTAATGGGGTGTACACTGTCCCTGTCAAAATAAACAAATAAATAAATAAGTGACTATTATATATATTTTAAAGCACATGTGAGGAACTGTACATATGTGTCAAATTAGGTGCCCCCTGCTTGTCACTTATTTAAATGTGTCACTTATTGAGACTCTTTAACATGCTGTAAATCACTTTGTCTGACGCCTACCCCACAGCACAGGTTTTAGCCATTAAAAATAACAATAAAGAAAGAATTGATCTTAAAGCTGACAGACTGGTTTGCTTTTTTTAGGTCACATAAAGGCATGAGTTTTAGTTTCAGTTTTTTCCATAAGCATTTAAAAACTCCTCACGGGAGCTTTAAGTTGTTTTTGATACACAGCAAGTCTCAAGACTTGAGACATAAGGTACATGTTACTACTACTTATGAAACTAATAGATTTTTTTTCAGGGTCATTCTACCCCAAAACGTTCAAAAACAGGGACAAGATTGAATCTATTTGAATTGCCCTTTAAAAGGGAAATGCAGCTTTCTTTTAAGTCCACTATCACTCATTCACTGGTAACAACTTCAGACCTCTGCAGTCTGATTAAAGACAGCACATCACAAACTTTACCAAATGGATTAAATAACAAAAAAGTTACTATATATAACTGACTCTAACCCACATCTCTCACTAATGGTTAAATGTGTGTATAAACAGTATCTGTTTGCTTTGGTTTGATATCCTACTCTGCACTTTGTGTTTTAGCCTGGTCTGTTTATCTTTCCCCAGCAGCAGCTCAGCTTGGTAAAAGTGATTTTTGGGGTCATTTGTAAGTGACAGAGCAGCGTGTCAGAGCGGTGTAAGATTACACCACAAACACATCACAGCTTACTTTAGCTGGCCGGGACTCCCCCCCTGAACCTCTCCAGACCCCCCATCCTGCAGAGTAAAATAGTTCATGTATCTCCTCCTCCTCCTCCTCCTCCTCATCTTCTGGTTTCAATATGAATCTGATATGTGATATTCAGTTAAACAAAAAAAGGGGGGGCGCTGTCAGACTTTTTCTGAGGGGATTACTGTCTGTGACACATGAGCACCTGAATAAACTTGCTGCTTTTTAGCTTCACAGCCATCCGTCAGCTTGTTGCAGCCCCCACCCGACTCCAGCCTTGAGGCTGTCTGAGTAAGTCATCATACAGGAGGCTGAAAAAGCAGAGACTGCTGGGAAAATGTAAGGGAAGCTGGTCTGTGTGTGTGTGTGTGTGTGTGTTAGCAGGGTAGGTGGGGGCTGGGGGCTCCTACTCTCTCCTCTCTAATGGACTTCACTTCAGATTAATCTCAAAGCCTGGGGGGGGCTTAATTACTTCAACACTAACTGTAAGCACATGTTGAAATGAATGTGATCACACGTTTTAGATGAAGGTAAATGACATTTAAATGAGTTCGAGCTGCAGAACATTAGTGTTAATGTTTAAGTCATAGATGGAAATGTTAATAAGAACACATTAAAAAATCATTACATTGATGAATAAACTTAGAGAGAACTTACTTTGAGAACGACTTCAGAGCTTGTCATAATGTAAAGTCATGTGATAAGTCCAACTGACACTAGTTACCAGGTAACTAATGACGTTTGTCATCAATTATAATGCAAGCTTGTTTACTTAGAACCAAGTATGTTTTACACATTGGTTAACTTCTTTTACAGCTAAGAAAGTGTCATCTGATGATGGAAACTTCTCTATAAATGCATGTGATGAGATTTGAGATTTGATAAAAAATAATAATGATCATGATAAATAATGTCTAAACTGCGACTGTTGGAAAGAAGGAAGATGCAACAACTCACCTGCACTTCTGGGGAAGCTGATGAAAGCTCAATGGAGTCTCCAAACGCAGCCATTGACAGACGAACCAGGTTTCGAAGAATCTGCCGTTGTTCTGCATCACGACCCCCTCGTCCCTCTGATGTTTTCGGCCTCCTGAGGGTTGCTTGAGGTTCTGAACTCAATGGTTCCACCTCTTGGCCTCCAGCAAGAATCTTGCGTTTCAGGGTGCTGGAATGTGAGACTGAAGAGGACGATGAAGGGTTCCTAGGTTTCCGAAGAGTGTGGTATGAGGTGGCAGGTGTTAGAGGCAAACTACCATCCAGTTCAATGTTTCCAGGTTTCCGAAGAGTTCTGCAGTGGTTGGTGACAGGTTGAATGGCATCCCCATCTTGGTAGCCTTGGGAATGGAAGCTTGTGTTCATAGCTGCTGACGTTAAGGTATACTGCCTCTCAGTTTGTTGTTCCTCTTGCATCATTGGAGTCGAAGCCAGTGGCTGGGCTTCACTATCATCCTCTGGAGGCTCCTCCTTTCGGCCTCTAATCACAGGAATTAACTGGATGTCAGACTTCCTAATGTTCTTCTGTGGACGCCGTGGGTGGCGAGTGTAGGTTGATTCCGCCTCTCTGCAGTTGTAAGCTCGGTTGTCACGTTTCTCTGGTCGGCAGAAGGTTGTCACCAAAGCGATGGCCAACAGGAGCAGCAGGCAAGTAGCACCCAGGCAGATCGCCATCATCATGGTGAAGCTGAGCTCGCCGCGGTTACCAGGTGACGAGTTCTTCAGATGGTCCTTGAGGTTGATGAAGGTTACCTCCAGAGTCGCCTTGGTGGTTAGGCTTGGACTGCCCATGTCAGACACAGCAATGTTCACCTTAAAGGTTTTCCCAATGAGCTCAGTGGCATTTGTGGTATTAACAAATAGCTGGCCTGTAGCCTGATCCAGCAGAAACAGTCCGTACGGGTTTCCATCAGTTATGAGGTAGCTGATTTGTCCATTTAGCCCTGAATCGGAGTCTTCTGCCTTTATAGTCGATGCTAGGAATCCAACTGCATCTCTTACTGCATGATCGATTGGCAAACTGGTGGATGCCTCTTCCAAGTCATTCCCCAGCTCAGTCACAATTTCCCCCTTGTTTGCGTTGACAGGTACACTTAGAGAAGCCACACCCTTTCTAGGTTTCGGCTCTGTGATGACTGGGTAGTTGTCGTTCACATCCTGGATGTCGATTTGAACATTGGCAGTGCTTGTGAGAGGTGGATAACCCTGATCAACAGCCTCAACAATAAAAGAGTAGGTGCGGGATTCCTCGTAGTCTAGAGGACGCTGGACGCTTATGACACCACTAGTTGGATGGATTGTGAAAGACTGTGAGTTAGAGTCCACTTCATTGGAGTTGTGTAAGTAGTAGGACACTCTTCCACTGAGCTCCAGGTCAACATCGTGGGCTTCAACTTTGAGAGCGTGGAAGCCTGCCATGTTGTTCTCCTCCAAGGAAGCCTTATAAAGGGACGTCGAGAACAATGGGGCGTTGTCGTTCTCATCCAGAACACGGACAGGCAGGTGTTTAACACAAGAGAGAGGGGGGTCTCCATAGTCTTGGGCGAGGAGTGTGATGTTGTACTGCATTACCTTCTCTCGATCCAGGCTGCCATTGGTAACAATCATGTAATTGTCTCCGTGTATGCGTTTTAGGCGGAAAGGGCCGGATCCTTCCTGAATGTACGCTCTCACTTTGCCATTTGCTCCTGAGTCTGCATCAGAGACCATCACCAGAGCAAGGAAAGTGTCCTCCTGTGCCCCTTCCAGCACAGTCGCCACAGGTGAGTTTGGTGGTGTCCAGGTCATGTGGATCCTCGGTGCATTATCATTTACATCTCTCAGCTTGACGTGCAGTTTACAGTGTGCGGGGATCGCATTGGGCCCACGATCACGAGCCTGTATGACTACTTCATAAGAGGGATGGGCCTCATAGTCCAGAGGTGCTGCGATACTAACAGCTCCAGTTTGGGGATCCACATAGAATAACCTCTGAACCTCGGGGCGTGTGTGCTTGCTGAGTGAATACTCCACCTCCCCATTGGCTCCCTGGTCTGGGTCAGTGGCCTTGAGATTGATGATGGTTGTTCCACGGGCTGTATCCTCAGGTAGCTCCACAGTGGGGGTGCTGTCCTCAAACGTTGGGCTGTTATCATTTGAGTCCTGAATATTAACACGGACTAATGTGCTCCCCGACCTGGGCGGGTTCCCTTTATCCCAAGCAACCAGAGTGAGGTCAAATGAGGCCTGAACCTCCCTGTCCAGTTCTTTGATCACCACTAGCTCCGCCTGTTTTGTCCCACCTGGAGCAACAGTTACATCCAGAGCAAAGTGTTGGTTGACAGACAGTGAGTACGTCTGGAGGCTGTTGGGTCCTGCGTCAGGATCCACCGCCCTGTCCAATGGGATTCGCATCCTAAGGCTGGCTGTCTCTGAGATCTCCACTTCCTGCAGCTGACTCGGGAAGGTGGGACTGTGGTCATTCTGGTCCATCACCTCCACACGAACCCGCAGGCAGTTCATAGCACCACTTTTCCTGTAGAGGACACTAAAGGCCATCTCGCACAGGTCTGACCCCCTGCACAGCTCCTCCCTGTCCAGTCGGCCTTGGGTGGAGACAACCCCATCTCGTGTGCTGATAGATAGGGGAAGGGCTTTTCCGTGCTCCACCACCTGGAAATCCTCTAGAGGGCCACCTTCGTCCCTCTGCCGGAGGTCGTCCAGCAGACAGCCAACATGGGTTCCCGGTGGCTGCTCCTCCCAAACCCGGTACTGGATAGTTATCGATGACGGCTCAGTGGAGTGAGCGTCAGAGCAAAGACTCAGCAGAAGCAGAGCCAGCAGCATAATGATGGAACTAATCTAATGTCTAGTGGCTAAAAAAACATCTCCAAAAATGAGCTTAAAGACCGAGATACTGAACAGTTTAACTTTAAATTTTAAATGTCTTCAAAACTGTCCTCTTTTGAAATAGAAGAAAAATAATGGTGTATTTTTCTGTATCAAACATTGTACAAAATGATAATTAAAATCATCAACTTTAGTCTAACTAAACAAACAACTACATCCACACCAAAGAGTGTGTGTTGGTTTTAAAAAGACTCCTGACCATTAAGGAGACAATCAAAGAAGCTAAAGTTTAAGGTATCATTCTCTCTCAGTTCACACACCATCAGCCCTTTCCTTCCTCCTGTTCTTACTCACTCATACAGCTGCTGGCCTCCACCTCTCACTTCATCCTCCTCAACTCAGGAAAGTTTAGCTCCAACTGAGAAAGTTTGGATGTGGGTTTCCACATGCTAGCGAAGCCCCAGCCAATCCGAATGGAGGAGGAGGGCCATATGCAAATGTATCCAGACTCAAGACAAAGGAAAGCCCTCCTGCCCTGAGGAAACGCACTTCTACTCTGGAGTGCTTTTAAAGAAACTTGACACCAATTCTCTATCACTTAAAAATGTGATAGACTTTTGCAGTCTGTACAAACTCACCATGACCTGCAGTCTGATACCTTAAATCACTTGGAAAAACTGTGTAAAGTAAATTCACAGTGGGAACTTAGAGCACAGAAGTGTAATTATTTAAACATCAGTGCTTCTGACAGCATAAGTATAAATGAAGACAGTCCTATAACCTGTCATTATGACGGTTTCAGAGCTGCCAGTCATCAGAAATACTATGCTTTGTATATAAACTGTCCATGAAAGCAGACAGGCTTTGGTTGTACCTTTTATATCAAATTATGATGTTGCTACAGTCAAGGACAACGGACACAATGACAGCTCTCTGCCTTCTTTGAACTCACAGCTGTTTTTGTTGCATGTCCTTGAAAATGAAAAAGATGATATGGTTGTTCCACTTTGAAAAACAATCCTTGATGATTCAGCCAGGCATGAAGTGAATGCTGAAAACATTTCAGAAGCCTGTCCTTAATGTGACAAAACCCACATTCCAGCCCTTTTCCAAAGTATAATTATTGACCACAGGCCACAACATCAAAAGGTCAGTATGTATTTTCAGAAATTCATGGTAGGAAATCATTTTTATCATCTCTTCACAGCTCAAGTGTCATTTGTAAGTGAAAGGAATTTGGATTCGGCTGTTTCAAATATAAATAAATTGAATCCCATCGCTCTCCTCAAGCCACCAGACTTGATTACACGACTGCCATTTTTCTTTGAAGACCTTTCGAGTTTCTTGTCTTCCTTTGCCTCAGTATTTTTTTTTTGTCAATGTGTCTCACACATACTCAAAACATTGAAGTCAGACAACAAATCAAACATCCTTACTGATCAGGTGGCCAAAAGCTCACATGTTCTAATGGGTTAAAATTGCTGTTTTTGTCAATGGCTGAGAAAAGAAGCAGAAACCAAGCCCTTACAAATATTTTGTAAACATATTCAATACAAGGAGAATATCAGGTGTAAATACTGGACAACAGGATATCTGTCTCGGTATTTTAAGCTGCTGTCTTGGTTAGATTAGAAACCATCAGACACAAAGATCAAACAATTAAAAACCAGTTTTGGCTGTGTAGCTGCAGATCCATTGAGCTGAAAGTCCCCCCAGCATGCGATGAACATGTATTTTTTTCATTTGGTCACCAGAATATCCTGCAGGCTGATAGACAGGAAGGTTCAAGCATATCACTTTCCTCTCTGCTCAGAGAGAGGAGGGACAAAACCTCTGTCATCGGCCAATGGCATTGTTCATTGAGAGATGGATGACTGAGATGAAGATCTTCAGACAGAAGTTTGAGGCTTAATCCCAATTTAAAAAATAAAAATATGCAATATTTAAACCCAGGGGCGACTAGGCTGTTACTTTTGCTTACTTATACCTTATAAGGGCTGTACTTAGTAAAGCCTAAATAAGATCATAATTCATGTTCAACAACTTCCTAATTTACAATCAATAAGCAGTAATTAGGATGGTATTGAGGGCTATTAGCCAAAGACTGTGGTCATGTAGATTAAAGTACTAATACACACTTAATAATGACTTATAAGCAGCCAGTATACGCTACAAATTTTCATTCGAATAAGCAAGTTAATGGTGATTACTGTGACCTTAATTGAAAGTGTTACCATTATTTCATTTCATTGTCTGTTTATTGGATTACATTGGACTAAATTGAAAGCACAGTGTGCCCTCAGTCAGACACTCAAAGGCATGCAGAAGTCCTTCAATCTCACACAAATAAAAAAAACTGTAGTGAATTATCCCTTTCAGGATTCTCTGGCATGAAAACAAACGTGTATCCACTTCAACGATGGTATGAGAAAAAAAATTCCAATTAAATTCATCCTGTGATCATACGTCATCTTTGTTTTAAAATTAAAGTGAAATTACAGTTTGGGTTGAGAAACTACTTTAAAGGATTCTAAATGTTGTCTTTGGTTAAAATAAATCCGAGTTAATGTGATAGGAGACAAAATGCTAACAGTTGATTCAAAGTATTACAATTTGTGTCGAGAAAAATCATGAGCTATGTTACGAAAACAAATGTTATTGTTAGCAGAACTATATAAATTATGCATTAATTAAAAAAAACAGAAGAAAAAATAATTCACAATGGTAGAAAGTGAGCTTTCTGTGAAGTCTGCAGCTGTCTGTTCATGCCACTCAAACCTGAGACAACCAGGTAGAGCAGAGGTCAACCAATCAGATTAGATTATCAGCTAAACAAACATCATCGACCTCCTGTCTGCTGCCAATCGCCAGGCACTGTGTGTGTGTGTGTGTGTGTGTGTGTGCGTGTGTGTGGATATGTGTGTGTGTGTGTGTGTGTGTGTGTGTGTGTGTGTGTGTGTGTGCGTGCGTGTGTGTGTGTGTGTGTGCGCGCGTGTGTGTGGATGTGTGTGTGTGTGTGTGTGCATAGTTGAATGAGAGAATGTTTTTGCAGACACCCACACACACGTCTGTTTCTAATTAATCCACCACCTGTATGAGAGGCCATGTGGTCAGGAAGTTTCATACCATCACACTCTGAGTGCATCGACAACTTTCTCCACTGAAACATTTATTCATTTTCTTTTAGCAGCTGATATCTTATCGATTTTCTTGCTTTTACTGCCAGAAATGTATAAAAAAAGGCGCATCTACATGAAAAGAAAAAACGAATGAAAACCAGACCACTGAATGAAGAACATCTGTAACATCTGCAAAGAGTTTAAGCAAGTTTTGATTATAGGTGAATGCCTCTTTTTACAGTGTAACCCTAAAGCTGAGTTTATCCCCTTTCCTCCTGCATGACTGATGAGCAGATGACAGTTCACAGCATGATAGGATATCACACCGAAACACCAACATCTGCAACTCTGATCACCACAAGTTTGTTGTGCATCTGTCTCTGTTTAGTCCATTATTATATTTCCACCAATTTAAATCTATACAAAAAAGCTAGTGGGACATTTTTTTAATTCTACTCTTTTATTTACAAAATACTGATGTGTTTTATTTTTCATGTTAAAACGGTGCATAATGCCGTCACAACTGAAGAGTCGTTGATGATGTGTTCTTGGAGCCTTTTGGAGATTTTACCAATGCAACTATTATAATGTAATAAATATTTTAGAATTAATATTTTATTTCCACAAAACACCTTCTAAGGACCTTTAAGTGTTGCAAATAAGCACCCGCTATAAACACTATGATACATACACTGGCTTGCTGTTTGTCTATGTATATTGTGTTAGTCCCTATCAAATAAACCATAAATAGTAGAAAAATAGCCTAATCTGTCTTGTGTAGTTTATTGTAGTAAAGTCAAGGAAGTCTGTGCTCCAGTCAGCATTTACTGCTTGTTTGCTTGTGCTGTGTATTTTAATTCATTAAAAAAAAAATTGGGAGCCTGTTCATAGGAGGAGTCAGGGTTGTTGTTGGCTTTTGCATGCTGTGGTACCATTCCAACACCTCAACCTCCAAACCTTACAAACAGCAAAACCTGCTTGTCTCCTCGTCTGTGAGTGTATCACATAAAACAACAACTGTCTTTCATTCGACAAATTGAAAAATAAAACTGATAAAAACACGTATAGGGGGCAACTGAGACCAATAACTCCTCAGGAGCCCAACAGTGTAGAGAGCCTTTCTTGCCCGCCAGGTGGGCTGTTCCATAAGAGTGTCAAATCATGTGAAAGCTATGAATTGTGCTATGTGAGTTATTTCTTTAAAAGTCTTAATCTGCTCTTTGGTGTGCTGGTGTGTGCTCTGAGGGACCTGGACATCTGACCTGAGTGCAGATTGTATATGAGATGCAGAAACTGTCCTATATTTATGACATCTCTAGAATACCTCGCTGGATCAGCAAAAACTTCCAACAAATCATTAAGGTGAGAAACACCTTTCATCATCTCTGCGACCTGTGGAAACAAACTCATTGTGAGTGTTGTAGCTTTGTGGAGACACAGCAGCAGATTTAGAGCTTCACCTAATGGTGTTTGTGTCTTAATAATGACCCCATTAGCATCCATTAGAGTGCCATTCAACAGCTAATTCACCTTTTGTTTGGTCTGAAGCCTCGCTGAAAGCAGCTAAGAAACCCCCCCGACAACAGGAGTGTAGGTTTGTGTGTGTGTGTGTGTGTGTGTGTGTGTGTGTGTGTGTGTGTGTGTGTGTGTGTGTGTGTGTGTGTGTGCGCGTGTGCGTGTGTGCGTGTGCGCGTGTGTGTGTGTGTGTGTGTGTGTGTGTGTGTTAAAAGCAGGATGTAGCTGATCTGCTGACCCGCATGTTAAAAGATAAGATCAGAGTGGAGGGAGACAAACACCAAACTCTACGGTGAGAGGATACGACGCATGTGTGCGTGCGTGCGTGCGTGCGTGTGTGTGTGTGTGTGTGTGCTTGTGTCATGTCATTTTTTTCCACTTTCGCTCTGCGTAACTTGATCTGATTACATTTTTCAAGAGATCTAATTTATTTCAAGATTGTGTTAGAGAAAATAGAAACTCCTGGGAACAGATTGTCTCTTTCGGTTGCTCTCTAGATGATTATAACTTAGAGGTCAGTCTGCAGAAATTCTATATTCTCAAAAAGTCTTACTTGCAGTTATACTCAAAACATGATATTTTTACATATTAGGTTTCATTGATGTGTAAAAAAACAAAAAAGCTGCATGTGCACAAAAAACAATAGTTTATTTTGATGTAATACTACCTACATTGCCCTGCTACTCTAGACAACCAAATATGGATTACACACCATTGATTTAGTACCACAGAATTGCATTATGTCCTCTCTTCATTAGGGATCAGTTAGCTTCTGTCAGACAACCAGACACAGGAGAGGAACGTCTCTTTATCCCCCACCTTATCGACACATCTTTGAAAGGTCAACTACAATAAAAAGACTATGAATATCAGATAAGGGGCACTTTTAAAAAAAAAACGGATTGTTGTCATGATAAATAAACATTATAATCTTTGTGTTGGGGCCTGCACAGTGGTGCAGTGGTTAGCACTGTTGCCTCACAGCAAGAAGGTTCAAATCCCTGTCGGACGGGGCCTTTCTGCATGAGGTTTGCATGTTCTCCTCATGCACTCCAGCTTCCTCCTTCAGTCCAAAGACATACACGTCAGGTTAACTGATGACTCTACATTTCCCTGTAGGTGTGAATGTGAGTGTGGCTGCTTGTCTGTTGTATGTTAAATGGCATATACGGCGGTAATGTCAGACAAAAGCCAAGCAACATTTTAAATTTACTATAAGAATATTAAACTGTTTTAAGTTTCTTGAGATATTGATCTTTGCTTTGAATGCACCCTGGATAACAGGTGGTGTCTTCAGTGTAAAAGTCCTCACCTCACCTGAAAATGACCTGCAGAACTTTCTGTCAGAACTGTCATCTCATTGGTCCATCCCACATGAAAACAGGTGATGACACAGGTCTGTTTACACCCAATCAGTGACTGAGCTGAACCCGTTCACCTCCTCTTCTATTGTTCAACTGGAACTCCGATTTGTTTGTTTACATACTGACCTCTCTGCTCCGTCTTTTCCTCAACTTCATCACCTCGTCTTTGTCCGCCTCCTCCTCCTCCTCCTCCGTCTCGCTCTTCCTTAAACTTTTCTGCAGACTTTCCTCCTCCCTCCTCTTCATCCTGCCTCCTCCTGTCTGCCTCCCCTCTCCTGCGTATGTGAACGAGCTTCCTGTTGCAGGAAACAGCCTCATGTTGAAGGCCAGAGACAGGATGTCCTGCACAGAGGAGAGGAGAAGAGGAAACAAAAAAAAGGAGAGGAGAGTAGGAGGGAATGTAGGAAACAAGAAAGGAGAGGAAACAAGTGTATGAATTAAGGAGTAAAGAGGAGAAAAGAGGGAGGAGAGGAGAAGGACAGGAGGTTATATGTTATAGAAAAGAGAGGACAGGAAAGGGGAGGAGGACATGAATGAGAACAGGAACCAACAAGAGGGGACAAGAGAAGAGCAGAGGGAGTGAAAGACGAGAAAAGGAGTAGAAGGAGAGGAGACGAGGAAACAAGAGAGGATAAGAAATAACATAAAACAAGGAGTTAAGGAGTCAAAAGTGAGGAAAGATAAGGAAAGTAGAGGGCGCAAGGAGAGAAACGCAGACAGGATGGTTAAATCAATGAAGAAAAGAAAGAGGAGACGGAAAGGAGTTAAGATGAGTAGATAGTAGAGGATGGAGAATAAAGAGAGGAGAGGGGAGGAGAGGAGAGGAGAGAAGAGAAGAGAAGAGGAGAGGAGAGGAGAGGAGAGGAGAGAAGAGGAGAGGAGAGGAGAGAAGAGAAGAGGAGAGGAGAGGAGAGGAGAGGAGAGAAGAGGAGAGGAGAGGAGTACAGAAACAAGGAGATAAAACAAAGGAATGGAAAGGAAGAATGCAGCAGCCCAGCTTCCTATTTTAACAGATGACATCACTTCACCTCAGTTTGAGTTTCTTTACATTGACTTCCTGTTACTTTGAGTATTGATTTTAAGATTGTATTGTTCACCCCGTATGGGTGTGACTCCAAGCTATAACTGACATCGTTTTGGCCTGTTCGCACCCTCAGGTCTTGGTAGGAGTCTCCTGGTTGACCCAAAGTCGAGATGTGCTTTTGCCATCAGGACGCTTCGGATTTGGAAAGACGACCTGAAGGAATATGACTTATTATCTTCGTCCTATTTTATCTTACTTAGTACTATTCTACCAACTTGTTTTGATGCCGTAACATCCCCAATGTAATTTTATTTCTGTTTGCATTTTATTTCTTGTAGTTGCTTTGATTATCTCTTTATTAATGCTTTTATCTCCTTTTACTTTTTTATCTCCCTTTATTGATTTTATTATCATTTTCATTGCTCTTATTTACTATTGCTTTATTTTTCTCTTTTTTTCTGCCCTTGAATTGCTTTCCTCTTGTTTTATTGCTTTTACATATTTTCTGTTTTTTTTTTTTTTTTCATCTCTTTTGATTGTTTCTGTCTCAAACTCATCTTAAGGTCTTTGGTTCTCCTCGTTTCAATTCATCTCGTTGTTGGGTTTATTCCATTGGTCGGGTTCTTTATGTTTGGGTTCTTGTGCTTTATTCCACTGTTGCTTCCGCTTGTTCGTAAATCTGTGTTTTTAGATGTATTATTTTACCAGAGAGGGGAAATGAGAGGAGGGGAGGAGTGAGACATTTCACACAGAATATAGGTCAGATTTTGTTTTCGTTCCTCTGACTCATGTTTTCCTAATTGTAATGTGTGTAAAGGTTCATGTCTTCATTTATCTCAGGCACAAACTCTGACAGTGATCCTTTTGGCGTCTTCCTTCCTCCACAATTCCTGAATTTCTCAGGTGTGTCCTTGTTTGTTTGCGATTATTTATAAAATGTCTGCCATCTTGTTGCTTCTGCACAAGAAGGGATGATGCATTTTACACTTCCTGTTTGGTTGGAAATATCCAAAGACAAAAAAGTGGATGCACAACAACATGTTTTTTTTTTTTTGTTTTTTTTTTTAATCAACAAACCATATCGGCTCTAACATAAATGTGCACAACATATGAAGTGTGTTCATTATACTTTCAGGCTTTTAAAACTATCAAATAAAGGCGACACATTGAAGTGCAGACAGAGGAAACTGTAGCATCATAACAGCTTTGTGTGCACGTCTGCAAAGTTTCTTCCTGTCATTGTGCATCTTCCTCCGCCCTCGCCTGGACCTACTGACCTCCTCTCTCACACACTCACACACACACTTAACATACCTTTCACATTATATAAAGATCCATTCATGCATATTCTTCTGATGCTTGTAAGTGGAATATTTGTATTTCTGGAGGAATGTTTATGTAAGGGATGTTAGACGACCCCTCCCTCCACACCTATGGGGTTCCGGTCAAGGCAGGGTCGTAATCAGGGGATGAGCTTCACCTGGGCCCGGTTTCGTCCTCATCTATATATTCTTCCTCTCAAGAGAGACATTCTCTTGGCTGTTTCTTCTTGTTTCACAATTTATTTGAAATTGTTGTCAATACATTAGGTGTTATTTTTGGTATAACTCTTTTTTAACGCTTAATTTTGTTGCAGCCTTTGAGTTGTGTTGTAACAGATGAAAAGAGGGAGTTTGAAAAACCTCAGGTCAGCTCTACATATGTCAAAAGATTTAGATGTGTTTCAAATGCTTAGGAAGAAAATGTTTCTTCATTATAAACGTCATGTTTATGCTTCAGTGTGATCAAGTTCTGGGAGATAAAGATGTTTTTTTTTTACAACTTGATTCAGCTCTGTATTGTAAAGAAGACAGTTCTGCTCAGAGTTTTATGTCGCCTGAAATTACGACTTGGATGCTTTTTTTACATGTCAGAAACTTTCAGGTGTGAGAAGTGTGATATGACATAAAGGGGACATAAATGATATCCAGAGAGGTCGTGTCAAACCCCAGTGCTGATGAATATGTCCAGTCTACAAAAATATTCAGAAGTTCCCCTACAGTGACACTGTTGGACGTTTGTGGTGACCAAATGTGATCTTAACATGTTAGCAGTGGATTACAGTTCAAACTCTCTGCATTGTTCTGGTTGATTAATGCTGTGTTTCACTGAGCATGTTTACATTTCCCCATGTTGGCCTGTGTGCATCCTGATTGTTATCCCCCCCCCTCACTTTATTGCATGATGTTAAAGGCAACGCTGAAAGCTCGTCAATGATGCGGCACACCTGTGAAGGTGTTGCTCAGGAGTCTTAAAATACAACCTGCATCATTTGATCACTTTCCCTCAAACCTGACATCTGAAAGTTTGTCTCCTTTTGCATTCGTACTCTTTCATAGCCAACTTAGACTGATGGTCAAAATCATGAATGAAGTCACTTCTATGTGGATCGTACTGCCCACTTGGGCTTTCTCTCTTGCAGTGAAAAATTAGAACTGACTAATCTCAAATAATAGCAATGATCATTTCTACTCAGTAAGGCCGGTTCTTCTTTCAGGTTGGTTTCATCTGTGAATCCTCTGAGTGTCTCTGCTACAATTAAATCATTCTGTATATCTTAATAAAATGCACACAGAGCTGTGAGAGAAGATAAAAACTCGGGCACGCTGTGAGAGCATTAGCAGCACATTCGGCTCATTTCTGGATGTTTATTACTTGAATCCAATTCTGAAGGAGCAGATCTAAAATGAGGCTCCTAATAAGATAATGTACTTTAATCTAATATCCAAGAAAAATCACACCACGTCTGAGAAATCAGTCGAGGATGTGATGATTACAGAGGATGTGAGAGAAAATGTTCGTTAATTAGCCCGTACCGCTTTGTTGGTGATCAAATGGACATTTTTGTCCTGCCCTCTAGTGGTCATAATCTTAAAATACAGGTAAACAATGTGTAAATTAAACCGTACTAAGTGTATGATCATAGGTTTTAATATGGCTCATGTGTGCCTGGTGTCCACATGCTGTGGTTTTCTCTGACTGAAACCGCATTCACCTCTTAGCTGCTAAATCAGAGCACATCCTGTCTGAGATTCAGAGGAACAAGTGGTCTGCAGCTGTCTCTCTTTAAGGGTCTAACTGGAATATAGTTCTGCTTTTTTCTTCCATCCATTACAGCAAACACAATATAAGCTCCATAAATGTATCTTAGTCTTATCTAAGACAAAATCAGATACTCTAACGAGATGTTGATATTTTGTATTTTTAGTGTCATGAATGTGCATCTGTGTATTTCCTTTGAGAAGTTGATTAATAACACATGGACTGTGTAGAAGTTAAACCTCAATATGTTAAGGTAAAACAAAAGCCACATGTTGTGCAGCTGCAGGTAAAGAGTAGGCTACTTTGTTATCCCATATTTAGTTCTTATTTAACTATTAAAGTTATTTTTTTTATTTCTTAAAGGCACAACATGCACAGAGATGGGTTTTGCTGCAGAGGTGTCCCAGGATAAGAAATTAAACTTGATTGGACGTTGTGGTTTGCTTCTCATCTGGAGGTTCAGTCGCTCTGTGTGATCTGAACTCTCTGTCTTTGATCTCGTCTGAAACCACAAAAGAAACGGTTAATGAACAGACGGCGGAGGCGGATTTTCATCAACAGAGAGAGCTGAAAACACATGTCAGGTTTTTTTACTTCATTTTTACACATGATCCTATATCATCCTTGTTTCTACTTTTAAACCCAGCAGAGCAGGTTTATTCAGCCTACTATTTCCAAGCATAACTACTTCTTTCACCAGGGCTGATCATTTGCATTAATACACACACACACACACACACACACACACACACACACACACTCACTTGACTTCACATCCTCGACTCTAGGATCAGTTTGCTCCTTCATGTGTAATTCCTCTTTTTCCTCCTTTTGTTTTCTGTTTTCTTTGCCGCTTCCTGTTAACATTCACTGCTGCAGAATCTAAAAAAGGAACTTCAACCTGAGACGTAACTCGAAGAACCCAGGACTTTGTTGTATTAAATCTGTATTTCTATGATGTTTTGTTTGAGTTTACTTCAGTAAGACTTTTTAATAGATCCTGAAGGCAAGTGAAGCGCCTTTCTGCTTTTGTGTTTTTTAAATGTTATGCTGTTTTTTCTTTTTTAGATTAAATAATTTCAATGAAGATAGTATTAATCATTGTGGATTGGCTTTAGTACACAGCAGAAGTAAGAGTACAAAAAGTCAGATTATTATTTACTCCATTACAATAAGTGTCACTTTCTATGCTTTGTGCTGTCTTTTTTTCAAGTACAACAACCTTAAGTCAAAAGTGTTAAACAAAGGAAATACATTTAAACACAATAACTACACTCACAGTTGTAAAGTAACAGTTAAAATGTGTTTTTTTATTTAATAAGAAAAGCCAAATGAGTAAGCAGCTAATAATTATTCAGTCAATCCAAATCCCTCATCAATTTCACAAAGACAATGTACATATATTGACTGATTATCTGGACGAACAAATTTAAATTGACTAAACATCTGGATGGAATTAATGTGAATTCACTAAAATTCATGTCATAGTATCACACGTCTGTGCTTCTTTCCAACATATTTACTGCTATTTTTACTAATCTTTGGCTAATTTAAAAATAGTGAAGTATATTGGATGTGACTTTGTTGCCATCATTTCTCAAAGTGTAGGAGCATTGAAACAGCTGATTCTCAATGTGCTGTATTTTACGAGTACATGCTGCCACCTTGTGGTTAAACATGGAGCTGCTTCTACACCTTTATTTTCTGATAGGGCATCTTGGTATTTGACTGCATTTTCCTTAAACGTTTTGTCAAACTTAAGTGTGGAAGAATAATAATTGAAATACAGTTTTTGTGTATTATATAATGATCAGGATCATGGTCCTTCGTTTTTGTTCTAAAACTGGTTAAAAACACATGTTTAAGTATGTGTTTTCATGTTTTAACTTGTAAGATGCATCATATATAATTTATTTTTTATTGTAGGAAACTTTGAATCCTCATAATGAAAGAAAAACAGAAGAAAGAAAGGCTCATTGTGGGATCATATTTATTACAAACTGTACACTGAGTGGAAAGAGTCAGCAGAATGACATTGATCACATCATCTGTCATCATTATCATCGACACTGCAGAAAACCAACATGAGCTGTTTCAAATCATTCTTCACTAATAAAACACATCTGTGAGTTTAATATTATCTTTGTTTATTACATTACAGTGTGTTCCTCCTGATGATCTCAACAGGCACATAGTTAAACTGATTCCAATAAAATCTAATATCTCATCTGCTACACTAAAAAAAGATAAGTGTTCATTCCCTGCAGAGCTTCAGCTTATTGGCTTCAACCCCTTTTACAAAAAAGTCCCCATTAAAAAAAAAAAAAAAACAATCAGTCAATGAAAACAATCCAGCAGACAGGTGAGAAATAAAACCCATAGAATGTATAAAAGGCATTATTTAAAGAGTATTTAAAAAATCAGATGTTTGTTTCCCCTTTAGGTAAAGTAGTCACACTTCTTCTTTATGTTTTTGACACATCTGACATCAGATCTGAATTGTACCTTTATTTGACATATAGAGCTTTATAAGGGTTTCAAAGAAAATCTGAAATACTGAGATTTATAACACTGTTGTTTTTAGAGAGGGATCAGAGGGAAAGTTATGCTGTGTAGAAATGTTTTTTGTGTTTAGTGATCTGGAGGAATCAGCAGGACAGAGTGAGGCACATGGTGGAGTTTGTGTCACGGCATCATGTCAGTACAGTCTTTTTTGGCATGAGTGGATCTATACAAAAATGGACAATTTAAATTGGTTTGACATTTATTGCAATTCTCTTTAACCAGTAGAGGGAGCTATCTGCTTACTTATACTCACTTGTAAGAGGCACCAAAAAGATGATAACATTCAGAGCTTTCTGTACTTCAATGCCACAAACACAAACTGCAGACGTTCACTTTGATTCAGGATGATTTGATTCAGGATTGTTTCAAAAATCCTTCTTTTATGTAAACAAAAGTTTCAAAGAGGTGTAACTGATCTTACTATTATTTGTAATGAAAAATTAGCAAAAGGGATATTTTTGATATTTATTGTCAGAGAATTAAATTAAAATATGATTTATTCTTGAATCTCATTTATTTATAAAAATTAGAAAATTGTAAAATATTCTGATAGAATCATATCGTGAACACAGGATCAACATCTGTATAGTATTGTGAGCTGCGTGTTTTGACTGTTTTGCGTTCTCCAACAGAAATTCACAGACACAGTGAAAGGACTCACTTTCAATGTAAAAAAAAGATTTACATATGATTTTCATATTGTCAGGGAATCAGTCTTTGTTCCTTTGGTTCTGTAGAGCTGTATCAGTGCTTACATTGAATAAAATATCATAAAAACCTCTTTACATTTGAACTTTTTTTTTACTCTTTACTAGTTGTACTAATGGAAAAAAAATCAGAAGTAAAAGTTTTTTACCTGGCAAAAGTTTGGTTTGTATTTGTCTAATGCCTCTCTAAGCTTTTCTTATTGTCATTTTGTTCTCAGTTCTGTTTTTTAACAATTAAACAAGTTATATGGTGCAATCAGAAATGTTTTAAGAGGCGAGATTGCGGAAATTACACCACATTAACATCACCTTCAAGTTAAGGTGAACATGTCAAATGTTTTTTTTTTTTTTTTCTTCCAACCTTTCATGAACCTCTATGAGGTTTATAAATCTCAGTACTCTGTGCAACTAATGCTTTCATTTCCCAATTTTAAATCGTGATTACGTGCAAACAAACAAAAGACCTGAAACGTCCCGCGTCTTCTCCGTGGCTGGTTTTAGTCCGAGTGAAGGGAGAGAGCGATTTTGAGGCAGCCCAGCTCGTTGCCCTGGCTGCCCAGCACGCCCTGCACGCGGTAGTGCCCGTTCGTCAGCCAGGAAGGCAGATCCATGTTGGGCAGGAAGAAGTCCGACTTAGGCAGAGAGTACGAGCCCTGAGGACACACACGAGACTCTCTGGTTACTCTGTGCAGGATACGTGGTGTTTCATAAATGTGAAAGTTCAATTTAAAACCCATTAGTAAAGATCACAGAATTTGACAACTTGCAATGCTTTTGATTGAAATTTATTCTACAGATCGATTACATTTACAATTTTCTAATGTAGTGTTATGGGGCTGTTAGGCATTAGGACAATATAATGGAAAGTGCTTTTAAATAAATATTGTATGACATGGTCAGATCACAGGCCAGATCTAACTACTTTGTGTCTGTAACAGACACTTCACAGTAAAGCCTTAAACCCTCTATGTCAAAGAGAAACAGCGGTCAGACTCACAGCTTTGAAGGGGCAGTGGCAGGGCAGTCCGTAGGTGTGCAGCGGTTCGGGACAGTCCTGACCGGGAGGGATGAACTGGTTCAGGAGATCACAGGCGTCCTGATAGTGACAGCTGCCCAACTCATCCAAACACGGGATCTTCACCCAGAAACCCGCCACCTCCTTCTCCAGAGTCACGGTCAGCTGAGGAGGAGGAAGAGGAGGACAATAACATTTCTGAGCTGTTTTCAGATAGAAGAAAAAGAGTATTACAACAGGGCGACATGTGACGTGTCTTTGAAGTTACAGTTCATACACCACACTTCACCTTGGCCTAGATATAATTATTGATGGATACAAAACAGGACACAATATGCACATAGAGGTGAAACAAAGAAAAGGAGAAGTGGAACAACAAACAGTGAGTGAAAAAGAGACCTGAAACAGACGAGACAGTAGAGGGAGATTTTAAAGAGGAAATGCTGAGGTGAGCTCAGACTGAGGAAGTCTCATTTTAGTTCACTGACCAGAATAGAAACAGCAGTGAACCTTCACAACATCAGGTCAGGAGGATCAGTAACTTCATAGCATATGATAACAAGAAGCAAACATTTAAAATTAGTGATGCACAACCTGCATGTAAAAGTGTCCCTCCATTAAGAAATAAAACATAGATTGATCTTTTTGACCTTCCCTGTGCACCATCATGTGTTTTCACATGAACCTGCTGAAGATGGACATTTGACATTAATCTGCACCGTGTGGATTTGACAGTGCAGTTGCCCTCGGAGACCTGTGCTCGACTCCAAAGCAGGAGTCTGTTTCTGTTTCAAACTTCAACTTGTTTGATGTCAAAACACTTTGACTTCCTGATGACGGCAACATAAAGGAATTTGATTTGTTTAAAAAGGAGTGTCTTGAAGTATTTCCGATGTGCTTGTCAAACAGTTCTTATAGTCATCTCATCGTTTTACCATCTGGTGTGTGAAACAAACGTGTGACACTGACAGAGAGCATGATCAGACTGTTGTTGTGAGATAAGTATCACTCACACACAGTGCTGTGTGTTCTCTCTGCAGGATGTTTATCACAGTTTTATCTACGGCCCAGCTGAGTGTGTCACAGATTATCTTACTTCCCTAAAACAATGCAACTTTGATCAAGTTAAAAGAAATATGCATGATTACTGCTAGTTCTGTGCTCTAAGGTCAACCCTGTAAAAAAATATACCAACATATAGGGGTAACTAAAGTGTTGACTTTTCTGTGTATGACATCATGTTTCTCTCCTTGCCATGAAGTAAAATACTTAAAGGAAGTTCAGGTTATGTTAAAACGGTTACTGTTAGACACTACATGACACAACGGTGACTGTCTGCATGATATATTAACAGAATTTATGAACAAGCAACCTACACTGTATTAACCTGCAGCACAGTGGAAAACAACAAGGATCTGTCCCGGGTTCAGAGAATTGTGGGAGCTGGACTACCAGCTGTGGACACGGTCTATGCTGACCGCCTGCAGTGGACGGAACTCCATCAGCATGGACAAACCCCACCCAGGACATTCTCTGTTTGCTCCCCTACCATCAGGAAGGAGATACCTCACTTTCAGAAACCGGACTACACGGCTGAGGAACCGTTTTTTTTTTTTCTCACAGAGCTGTAGCCTCCGTCACTCCATCCTGTACGTCAAACGTTTTGAAGCCCTGATTGGCTGAAGCATGAACCCAGAGGTTACAAATTGATTCACATTTATGGTGCCAGTCTTCAATAAAAAAACTGTTGTCTTGTTCATTTTGAAGCCGAGGGTTGGTCGATTATAAAAGGTCTTAGTAACCTGAACAAAAGTGCAAGGTGAGAAAACAGCAAACATCTAAAAAATTATGACTTTTATCTGTTTTTTTTGTGCAAATTAGGAGTCAAGTTGGCTTCTTCCTGCACCCAAACATCCGAAACAATTAGTATTTTTTCTTATTTTGTTATTTGAGCACCTTGCAGGCTAGATGTGAACCCTTATAAAGCAGCAGAACTACGACAGTATGATGGTGCTTTGATGCACGGCCCCGATTACACCAAGAGGGAGGTCTCTACCAAGAGCTCCAAAAGAAAAGACCCTTTCCCACCAGCAAAGAACCCACCAGCAACTAAAAAGAAGGACACTGGGTTAGAGGAAGGTAGGGAACAGATGCAATTAAACAGCTGACTGGAAAGCAGAAGCTAAACGTTCACAGGAGCAGTAGGTCAGCTTTTACAGTTTCACTTTTAGACTTTGCATGTGATCAAACACAAAAAAAAATACTAAACCTGCTGAGTCAGGGGGATTTTCAATCCCCACTTGCTTACACACATGGCTGCAGCTTTACATTCCGAAGTGGCTCATAAACCTACTTATGCTGCCGAGATAAACAAACAAAAGAGAATCAGAGAGAGTTCCTCAAATCTGCAAACCTCTCATCGCAAGATTTAACAGGAAATAAAGGCTTCAAGAAGAAGTGTTTTAATGACAGATAGTGTGGAACATAAGACGTTTTTGGACGACCTGAACTAGAACAAAAAAAGAAACACCTTAACTCATCAAAAGGACAGTTTCTGACAGGATGAAGTCCACAATCAGAAAAAAAAGTGCATTAATAAGATTACTAATGTTGAATCTAAGGCGTACTGCACAATTTACTGATTCATCGCCGAAGACCAAACTTGGACATTTCAAGGCTTTTGAGGACTTTTAGAGACTGTTTTTTAATGTTGAATTTTATTGTGCAATACTGAGTAGTCGGTTAAATCAGATATCATGTATCTCTAAAGAAAAGGAGAAAGAAAAAGAAAGAAACAAATGGCTCTGTGTGCAGCAGCACGGCCTGATCCGCTCACATGAAGCTCACAGGATCAGCAGCAGATTCAGACACGCCTGTTTGTGGTTCCCAGCACAGCCGAGGACAAACAACAACCTGCTCCATTCAGACTTCAGACATTAGAGAACGTGTGGAGTCAAACTGTGCTCATGTTCAAACAGACTTATTTGCAATCCTAGTGGCTTAAATTATAAATATATTTAAGACAGGGCACTATTTTGACACACTTTTTGGGTCTGACACATTTCTTCAAGTAGATTGCTTCAGTCAGCTGCTGCAAGACTGGAGTGGCTTGCGAGTGCCCGATGAAAGAGTATACTCAAGGTTCCTTTATTTTGACCAGAGGTAACACAACTCTCTTCAAAGCCATCACTCTATACTGGACAAAATACATGAGATTGCATGCAGAACAAGTGAGTTGCATGTCTACAGAAGTTTGCTAACAATGTCGGGAGCTACAGTTTTCGCTGTAAACTTATTCTTGCCATATTTGTCCTAAAAGTTGATATGAAAATAGGTTCAAAGAAGTTACTTCCTGCTGCAGGAAGGTGTGGTTTTCAGGGAGCTTGTCTCTTTAAAATGTGAGATTCACATGATATTAAAAGGTGTTGGAGAAAGATGCATCGGGTTGTAAATGCTTTCTCCAACGTCTTGCAGTATCAGTAGTGACCCAGGATTGGTTTGACCCGTGGTTTGTAAATGTTGTGTCTGTAATTGTTCAAATGTGCTGCTGCCAGTCTTTGGCCAGGACACTCAAATGTATCATCATCTATTACAACAGTTTACAACACATACAATGACATAAACAATCTAAGTGATCAACACCAGTAACTATCATTCAGTATGTTGAATGTGGCCTCTTTCTCAGTGTAGTCTGGTGGCAGACACTTAGAATAACGATGTGAGCCTGTCAGCGGGAAAATAACCTTCGGTGTGTTTACTCAGATAGATAGAGTGCATTGGCCTCCACACATTCTGCTGTTGTCTGTTCGAGGCTGCCAGATGATGCAATCAACTGGAGAACTTCCACAACTGTTCCATAATCAATGACGACGTCATGGTTTAAAACACCAGACTAATCCTTTAATGATCAGCTACCGAGATGTCTGTTTTTATTCAGAGTAAGGCGTCTGTTCAATCAAACAGGCGATAGGAAGATACTCCACACTGTTAAAGTGCTGACATCTAACGACAGACCACATGGGAGAATGTATTATGTTGAAAGGGACACGGCACTCACAGACAGGGGAGAGTCCAGCCCTACAGATGTGGATCCAGAGGCGGAGGCCGTCAGGTCGCCTGGGATGGAGATCGGGTCTGGAGACACTTCCAGACTCTTGAGCACAGCTGGAGCATCTGGCTTCCCGCAGTTCTTCCAGTCAATGCCCAAAATCTGCCCAAAACACACACACACACACACACACACACACACACATTAACACACACACACACACACACACACACACAACATAAACATCAGAATCAGACCAAACGAAGCAGCACTTGTTATTACAATTCAATGTTTCAGAATAGTGTGACGACTCCAGTCCAAGTGTCAGGAGTGTATTACAAACAGGAAGAGAGACACTCCATTAACAACTTTTTTTTGATTGACTTTGATTTTTTTTTTTTTTTTAAATGTCTTTAAACACATTCTATTGCAATGTAATTTTCATATAATTTATTTACTAAAGCGAATGTGTATTGCCTCACTGTTTTATCTGTTCTTGTGTCTGTAGATTTGTAAATTTAAAAACGCTGTATAAATCCAGCCTAATGTTAGGATCACTTTAGTTTATCGAAAGCAAATCTCTGCAAACTCATGAAATACAAAGTCGGAATACACACAAAAATCTTTGGCAGTCAAGACAGTGAAGTGATGAGATTTCACATTTCATAGAAAGACATGAAGATGCAGTTTTTTTATTTATTATTTTCTATTGAATTTGAATTAAAGTAGCAGTAAGCAACATAAATATTTTTAATCATGCGCATGCACCACTGTAACGACATGGGGAGTTTAAACTGAGATCAACAAGACCTAATGGAAGACAATTTGCTATATTTTGAACAAAGGGGGGCAACTGTGTTTTCTTAATCAGTGTAGAAAGGTGTTGTAACTACAAGTCATTATTGTTAAATGTTTAAAAATATGTTTATGTAATTATCAAAATACAAGTTTAATTATAAAACAATAGGCTGATAGACATTATAAAGGCTGACATCGTGCAACATTCACCAGCTGTGGCTCACAGAATGTTTAAAGAACAAGCTCTATTTCTTTTAGTCATATTTGGGTTGAACTTTAAGACTTTTCTGTCTAGATCAGGGATGGGCAACTTTGGTCATGGCAAGGGCCACATTCAATTAATTCTCCCTGCCAAAGGGCCAAATTGTAGTATACAAAAACGATCAATTATGAATCAATTATGAAAAAAAAAATCAATTATGTCTCAAAACATATACTGGTGATCAAATATTATTATGGACGTATTCCTGGTTTTCATGATTTCATGGCAGATTTTGTCACGTTTTCTTCATGTTTCCAATTAATTGATATGTACAAATTGGGCCACATGCGGCCCCCATCAACCCTCAACGTGGCCCCCGGGCCGCCAGTTGCCCACCCCTGAGTCTAGAGACACCGCAAGTCTAAAAAGTTCAACCGAAATATGATGTCATTGGTAGCCCATTGTGAATATTACTCCCTGATCAAAGTAAATTATTGAAATAGTCAATTCTTTAAAGTTATTAACACTATAATCTAGATAAGCTCTTCAAAAGCAGATTGTTTGTGTACATCGTGTACATTGTGTACTCTCCACGTTCAGAATACAGATGGAAATGTTTTACTATGTTTAATATTAAAACATTAGTTGTATTACGGCTGTGTTATAAGTAGTGATGCAGCGTTACAAACGGACTCACCTGTGTCTGTTTCACTTTTCTAAATGTGGAGTTTCTGCTGCAGTCTGCCTGAGTTAAAACTAAAACTACAACCAGGCTCAAGGTTAGCGTCAACATGTTCAGTTTCTCCATCCTGCAGTCTCCGAGCGCAGATACCGACACAAACCGGAATAAAAAAAAAAGTATCCGCTGTGAAGACGGCGAGCAGTGAAACTCTACTGAGGCAAACCTGAAGGCTGCACAGCTTTTATTCTTCTTGCAGAGGTTACTTCCGTGTTTACTTCGAAGAAACTACACTTCCGCACCGGCCCAGTCTGTCACGTTACTGCTGGGCCACGTGACTAGTAATACATAAATATCCTAAATAAAGGATGGTAACAATGGATAATGCAAAAAAAAGGGGATATCTCAAATATTTTGTTAGAGAAATGCGAAATTTTGTTTTACATTGCTGATTTTAGAATATGAATGTAAATTGTATTGTTATTTATTTTTAATCACGTTTTCTCTTTTTTTTTTCTTTGTATTACTTGGCTATTTTTTATTCTTAATTATGCTATTTTTCATTCACCTGCTGCCCTGGCTGTGTTGAACCCCACCCAGCATGTATCACAGCACTCACTGCGTCACCTGACCAAGCCACGCCCCCAACATTTCAAAACCTCTAAAACATGTCAACATGAACAAAGAGAGGAAAAAAACGTGAGTTGCAGGTGGTCTTGTTTTATTCTTAATCAATACAGCCTACTATAAACTATCTTGACCCAATACAACTAGGCTTTATGTGTATTATAATGGAAGCCTCCTATTTCACGTAGTGGAAAACGTAAGAATACGTAAGTGACGTCAACATAAGTGATTGATACTGTACCCTCTAGTTTAGTCCATATTCAGGCTCAGTCAGGTGTTTAGTTCAGTCGTAATATATAAATTGATTGATTTCTTTATTTCGAACATGTAAAGGAACAAAACAAACAAAGAAAATCTGTAATTAAAAATATGTAGAAAAAACTATAAAATAAACACAGAACATAAGAAAGAAAATTAAACGTCCTTCATTTGCTCTTACATGCCCGAAGAGGAGTAGGAAGAAGTTAAAACTTTGCTTATCCTATCCCTTTTAAACTATTAATTTTATACAATTAATAAAGACAGTGGCAGCTTGCTGATAATATTTCAACCCATCATTAGACTTACTTCTTGTTTGGTTGTATAGGCTACATGTGGGTGCATAAATGATAAGGTGCAACACGCCTGTTTAAATCTCCTTTTTTATAATGTTTTTGCATTTTTAGGATCCATAGTTCTGTAGACCTGTAGTTTATTCTGTTCTTTAATTACACAGAGGAGCAATGACAAGTGATCCACAACCGGTCCTTTTAAATGTGTGACTTCAGTAAAGTGTTCTTATATCCCAGGATTCAGTTTGTAAGACATCTGACTCTGGACCAACGCCAGCGGAAACACCTATAACTCTTATTACAGCAGAATGAAGGGTTGTACAAGACCAATGTAAAAAGTAGACAACATAAAAAAGTAAAATGTGTAAAGACCTACAGAAAGGAAGGGATAAAATATATCTCTCAAGCAGAGCCAAAAGCCAAGGAATACAAACTAATATTATAACAAGTTTTACTCACTGCTTAGTTTGACCCCCCCTCCCCTATATTATTGTAGCCTGTTAAAAAGTAAGTTAATGACTTCTTGTAGTATCAAGTCAATAACAAATGTGTTATGTGCCTCTTACTGTTTTCTGGATGAGATAAAGAAACAAAGTCATATCATCTAGTGGCCTTTCTTTGAACGTTGATACATGGATAATGCATTTTAGTTTATTTATCTTTGTGTACCAGCATACCTACTGTAGTTAATCAGACCAACAAAAGCAACTCATTTTTCATATTATCCAAAAAAAGAACACTGTTGATATGGGTTTAGAATCAATCACTTGTAGTTACAGAGTAGTGCCGCTAGATGTCAGTATATGAATTGGATAGGCATACACATGGTACTTCAGATGGCTATTGTACTTATGTTGTTTAGAAGGCTGTTAGAGATGAGATGACTGGCAATAATGATTCAAATGATGGTTAATACTACTAAATACTGCTTGAGCCACTGATAGTCTACTACAAAGATCATAATTAAGTAGCCAGCTAGGCTGAGCAGCAAGCCCATTATTAAGTCACATGATGTAAGAGAGACAATTAGTGTGAAATCTTATTGCACATAAAATCCTATCAAACTAACAGCAAAAGAATACTACTCACAATAAAAATATGTTATTTAGATCTACTATATTTTATAGCTGTCATACGTTAGGTAGTCCTTATTTTCTCACTTCAAAATTGCCTATTTCTCTCTTAAGCACGTGAATGCACCCTGACCTATGACCTTGACTCAACTCCCATGGGGGCCCTTAAGAAACCACTAATCCACCACGGTTTGTTAAAACAAAACTACAGCTCAGCTGAAGTCCTTAATGCATTTTATTGTATATTACACAAAGCTACATTTCATTTGTTTTTGCACTTTTTCTGAGCATTTCTGTAACCCATGTTTAACATCATAATTATGTGATCATAATCCAGCTCTGAATATATTCACATAACAAGTACACTTAAGTCATAGCGCCACCCACTGCAAGGAGGACGTCCTACCTCCCACATTTAATGTCACATATATTATTCAAATGAAGAATAACACAAATGGCCTGATCACATCTACCCTAATACAATTATTTTGTTATCATGGAGCCAGTATATTACAACTTTCAAACAAATTGATCTGCAAAGCCCACATCCCGTGGCTGCTGCACTCCCCAACGTGCACAGGTGTGCGAGGGCCCTTTCATCGCTGCTTTCTCCTTATTATACTTTTCTTGATACTTACAGTAGATGTCTATGTCTTTAAGATACTGACTATATATATATATGTACATGCATTTCACTATAATAGATGTACAATTATCTAATTGAATTTTGATCAATTAAAGTAAAAGTTTAAATAAAAAAAGACAGCCACCACAGTATAGCCTGTAGGAAATGACCCAAGACTGTTGTTAACGACTTCGGTTTAGTCCAATCCCCAAGAAGAAGTAACCCTTCAGGTTTGTGAAATATATTTTGCAGCAGTTGAAAAAAAAAATTGTAGCAAGTCAATTTTTGTTTTTTTGCATCAAGTAAAAAATAATTGACAGCAGGTGAGATAAATGTGCAGCAAGTGAATGTTTATTGCAGAAGATGAAATGTTTTTGGCAGCAAGTTAAATGGTTCTGTTTCTTGAAATATTTTGACGTTTTGTGAAATGTCTTTTTGCGATCATGAAGCCTAAATATGTGTGCAGTTGACCTTTAGCGCCACCGTAGACTATATCTCTTTGTACACATGCCTGCATGATGGAGAGGGGAGGAAGAGGAGGAAGCAGGAAGAGGAGGGAGGAGGGGTGCAGGGGGAGCCAGATGATGCTGTGAAAGGAGGAGGAGGGTCCTGTCCGCCGGCAGCAGCAGCAGCAGCAGCAGCAGCGCACAGAGCTCCTCTCCATCCCATGTGTTTGGAAAAAAAAGAAAGATGGGCTCGGATCCAGACATGTGCTGCTAGGAAAGACCTCTGATTAGCTTTGTGTAGTTTTTAATAACCTCGTCTGAGAAGAAAAAAGCGGAAGAGGGACTATTAAATCACTCTTTTTTTTTTTTTTTTTTACCGACAATGCTACCCTGCTCATCATCGGCGCAGATGGAGGGATGCGAGGAGGAGAGGGACGCGCACATGGAGGTAAACCGATAAAACACGTAGAATTACTCAAATATTAGCCCTTAATCCAATTTGCACTGCGTGTAAACCAGTGCCCAGTGCCCAGAAGGGTATGTGTGTGTGTTTCACGGGCAGATGGGACATTTTGCAGGTTTATTTAAACCGGTTTAATCGCCGGCCGGCGTCTCCTGCAGGTTATTGTAGACATCAGAGAGCCGGACCCCTCCCTAAAAAAAATTCGATCTCCTCTCCATTTAAGCGGAGACGAAACCTAACACAACAATTTGCATTAGAGATTGATTTAGATCTTTTTTTTAATGGATAATGTTCATGGTTTCTAAATGTATTTTAATCCTTAAGAGCAACGTGCCGTTGATAATCTGGCTGCATAATGACTTAATGCATTAAAGAGAAAAAGCCTCACCCCAGGTTTAAACGAGATTTGAAACTACTTTCACTTGTCCATCCATGTTAACCTTCGTTACTCCCTTAACTGCCTGCTGATTTGGTGATAATAAGGAGTGGATTCAGTGGGAATTTAGTCCATAATTCTTCCCTGTGATGATGCTCCAGGCTACTTAACATACTTAATAAACCAAGGATTTAAACACAAAGGGAGGGGTGTTTTTTGGTGTTTAGCTTCACCTTTACCAATAGCCTATGCTGAGTCCAAAATCAACCCCCTAAACCTGCTTATTTAGTACTTTATGTTGGGTTACATCGGGAGCTGAACCCTCCACCCCTGGCGTGTTAAGGGTTAACATCAAAATGAAGCAGATTTTGGGTGTTGTGCGATTACATTCAAAGTTAAAGCAAAACAGGGAACTGACATATTGATCAGTGCGATGCAAACCACGCAACTGATCAATTAAAGTGAGTTTTGGCATTCTTTCCAACCATGTTTTTTTGCACCTAAACCAGCAAAATCTGTTTCAGTTTGCTTACCAGGTCCTTTCAGTTAGCCTGTTACTAAATAGGTAGGCTATTGTGACACTGCCACTCAGATGGACAGGAGCCCCAAAGCTGAAACAAGTACAGAAACACCTGGTGTCCATCAGATATATATAGGCCTACTGATCCTGGCTCCTTCAAAATATAATGGAGATAGCAATCCTTCCTTTCTTTATATGTTGCGTGTATGACACATCATACCCATGTTGGTATGATATAAGTGTCTTGCTCCCTAGAATAGTGTTAATGCCTTGCTCTGTCCATTGACCCACATAAAGAGAAATAGATCTAATCTTTCCGTTGCATTACCTTGGGAAAGGGACCCCTTACATTTCTTTCCCATCCTCCATCTGTGTTACTGCCTTTTAATTATCTATTGTGTGTCGGTGCCCTGCTCTGACCATAGACCTACAAAGAGGGAATAGAGCTAGCAACCCTGCTTTCTCTCCTCTTCAGTTTTTAACAAATGTATCCCATTCCTATTCCTTTAATTCGCTCCTTCCAGCTGCTTAGTCAGTAATTGAACCTCAAACTCCTGAAGTGTGTTTTTCCCATGCTATGTCCATTGACCGACATAAAACAAATGGACTCAATTTGATTTGACCTTTGCATTAAAAATAGGAGTAGAACCAAATAGGTATATATTTCCTTCATGAAGGCTGTGAAGTGCAAACAAAGTAACCATTCAAGGTCGTGGTAGCTCAGTAACTCCAATGCTCTGCACGGTAATATTACAATCTTTGTGGATTGAGTCGGTTTGGAAAATAGCAACGATACAGCGGTTTCTGGCTTTTTCGGAAAAAATGTACCATTTTCCTAAATGAAAAAGTTTTTTTTATCATTTTAGGGATTATTGCTGTCATGTTGTTGGATACAAATTATAACAATCCGAGGATGACAGTGACAAAAACAAACGAAAGAAAGTCAAAATACTTCCCCCCCAGGTTCAAAAATACAGAAAGTACCATTTGTGGGCCTTTTATACTGCCAAGATCAGACCATTAGACAGGAACAATGTTGATATCTTTCACTTTAAGCTAATGAAACATATACAAAGACTTGTGTAAATCAGTGTACTTCTTGTGATGAAAGATACAACTGAATTGTGCAATTCATAGCTTTCAGTCGGAGGGCTGAAGGGTAAAAACCGCATAGAAAAGTAACAGTTACCGTTGAAAACACTGTAGAACCACAGCACAGGCTTTTTAATTTAACATATTCTTGAAACAACACGTGTTTACATCACCTGACAACCAAAGTAAGTGAGACCAGTAACTTCTCATACCGCAGTGGTAGAGAGCCTTTCTTGCCCGCCAGGTGGGCGGTTCCACGAGGGTGGCACGTCACATGAGAGCTATGAATAGCACCATCACTTATACATTTTAACCAAACCAATACCATGGATAAAGAGAATGGCAATGACAGACATATTTTTGTCTTCACACACTTTCAAGCAAATTTTGATTGTGATTTGTTGCAGTTGGACTGTTAAGTAGTTTCAACACTAGCCGAGAAAAAAAAGGAACTTGCCAAGCATTATAACACTAAAATTCAAAGGAAATTGAGCTACTGCTGACTTAAATTTGAAATCAGAGGATGTCAGCAGCAAATGTCTGCCTGTGCGTGTCTGTAGATCGTCTAAGAAGATGGGGATTTACATATTTTTATTTAAATGAAAAAAGAGTGAAGTCATGCATCCCTGTACTCACTGAGCACAGCGCAGGGGATTTGAACCACTCTACCCTGGCAGCATCAGTGCCTCGCTGTGTGCCAGTGAACCCGCTGCCCGCGCAGTGCTCCTGAGGGAAATCTGAGCTGACAGTGTGTGAGACTGCAGGTAGAGCTGGGAGAAAGTGGGCCAAGTGCTTCCTGCTGCTGAAGGAGAGAGAGAGACGGATGCTTGCGTCCTTTTTTTGTCCTTTTTTGATATTATATCACCTCGGTTTTGTCGCAGTTACACCCTTTGAGTTTTTAATCACATTTAATCTCCTATAACACGTTTGAAAAATGTGTTCTTTTCAAAGTTTGTGCAGGGTTTGATTCACATTTTCACTGTTGTATATAGTAACTGTGCTTTTACAGTTATGAGATACACATTTTGAGTATTTCCATCTGATTGTAGGGAAGATTAAATCATTCCTCAATCAAAGGATGTTGCCCAAAAATGTAATTCTTAAGTCAATCACCTCATTTACGCCTTCCAAAACAAGAAATCTGAATGCGGATACTGTATAGAGAACAGGAGAAGGTGTAAATGAAAGATGTTAGTGTTAAAGATTGGATCTCAGACTGGTGTAACTGTACTTCAATAAGCTTGATCCCATTCTTATGAGGAATCCAAAACAGAATTTCACCTGATTTCAGGAGTGGATCGTACGTCGGGAGCACCAGGACATTTCCCAGTGGCCTGAGGATCTATTTGAGGATCTGCCGTAAACTGTCAATGTGAACAGCAAGAATGAATGAATTGACCTCTCTGAATGCACGCATCATCTTATGCAAGTGTAACTCTTGGGTTGGTTTATTGAGCTCTGCTAGTTGCCGTAGTGTCCCGGCCCCTGTCTGTTAAATTAAGTCATAGCATCCCGTGTGACGCACAAAGCAACCGGCTACCTGCTGCTTCTTAACTGGCATTGACAACTTTATTACCAGGTTAAATGAACGGTCACAAGGAAAGGTGTAGCAGAGAGGGAGGGAATAAGAAAGGAGAAAGGACCTTACCACAGATGCAGCAAAGTGCTTCAAAATAAGTGACATGTTTACTAGTAAGGGACCAGGGTTAGTCTTCACTATACCAAGCATGGCTAGCTTAGTGGTGGCTAATAACAGTGTGACAAGGCGTCTAGTCGGCTTCACAGTTAGCATGTCTCTCTGTGGAGGAATTCAATCATAATGAATGTTAACAGTGTGATCACATAATATTGAAGGCAGTGTGTTTTAATCCAGTCAATAAAAAGCTCAAGCTAATGAAAGGGCATACATTACATGTTACTCTGATACAGCTACGGAGTGACTCTAAGCTAGCTGGTTAAACATTTGGTTTATACTGTTGTAGTGACTGTTTCTAACTGTATATATAGGGACACAGTTAGCTTACATAATTACTGGTTCATGTGGACATGGTATGCCTGTAGTCAAACTCCCAGCCTGAAATATTTCCCCTGTTTGTCCCTGCCCTCTTTTTGCTAGCTTAAGGGTGTGGGTAAAATCTACAAATAGCTGCAGTAGCTTTGTTTTATGCGTCCACTCTAATAAAAGCCATAACTGGAGGCCAGTGAGGTGTTGTCCCTCTGTCTGACAGTCCATCCCATTTTACTGAATTTAATAATCCTGATATGGCTGGAAGGGATTTCTCCAAATTTGGCGTGTCAAGTGTCAAGTTGGACTCAAGGATCGACTAACTGTCTACAGTGATTCCCAAAATGTTTGGCCTTAACCCTAGAATTATAAATGATTTGTCTTACAGGGTTGAATAATGGCATGACATGGATGAAGTATTTGAAAAGAAAGGTCAACCGTACAGTGAAATAATGATATCCTGTACACATTGTTCTTAAGCCAATATCTCTGTCCCATTTGTGGTATCTCAGTAACACCATCTGCAATTAGTTAGTGGGGATATTTTTTGTAAGTATTTCCTTAAAAAATAAATAATAGCAACCATACCCTGATTAGCATCATGTTTGTTGACAAGTCTGCCAGTCTCATCTAACCGATTTACAGAATAAGATAATGGCAGTTAGAAAATGCTTTTTAATCTGGACAGACTTGGGGATTTGTAATTTATACAGGTACCACAAGTTCACACCAGGTGTAAATGGAGCCATAGAGACTTAGACTACTTAAGACTACATTCAGGTGCTTAATATTCTGTTATTTGTAACTCATTTGGTCAAAATATCCTAAAAGTCAGGAAGTTGAGTTAAAGATAGCAGCTGTAAATGTAAAAAGGTTCAACGATGCAAGACTTGAAAAGTTTCATTCAAATGAATGAAAACCTCTCTGCCTCTATGAGCCTGTGCTGAATAATACGTCCAGGTCGTTAACAAGAACAACTACAGTTTTTCATCCGGCAGTGACTTCTTTATTGGTCAGCCTGGTCTTATTTATTAACTCGTGACTGATGACCACCTGAGCGCAAAGACCTGATAAATACAGTATGGGCACTCAGGGGTTTTTACAGGCTTTACAAGAAGCCAGAGAGGGCCTGAATGCGTCATTAAATAGCTCATGATCCTGCAGTCAGTAAAGCCCACACTGCAGCTGAGTCCTCAGAATTATAGCACATTTTTAGGACCCAGTCTTTGAAGCCAAACACAGACTGTAGGTTTCTAATGAAAAGTCAGACCTTTAAATATAAATGGGTGATTAACTCGAGCCTGGAGGGCAGTCTGGGGACATCTGGAGGATTGAGCTCACCTGGACTGACTGCCTGATTTCAATATTGAGGCAGATTGCAACCTGGCAGTCTGGTTTGCATTATTTCTTCCGGAGGGTTGCTAATGCTTCATCTTCTTGGTAGTTACTGAAGACAGCTAAGAAATAAGTCAATTTCTTATTGACCTTTCCAAAGTCCTCATTGGTTACAAAAAGAAGCTTGCAAAAATAAACATGGCAACATCACTTCCATTTAGGTTGTTGCAAAAGTCGGTTTTGGGTGTTGGACGTTCAGGATACAGCTTCAGAAGACAGTCATAGTTATGGTATGCAGTGGACAGGTTTATTCAAAAATGTAACTTTTATGATCAATGGGGAAAAAAAATCATATTGATGCCAAACCATTGATTTTTTAACACAAAATGCAGAAGCCAAACATTTTGTTTGTCTATAGAGACCAAGGATGGAACGTCTATCAATCTGTATTGCTTCTACCCTGCCAGGTTTCTGTCCTTTTCATCCTCTTGGTGATGTAGACCCTGCTGTCTGCATCTTGAAGCCATTATTGCCTAATGCCTAAATGATAAAAGTTGGCTCGTTTTCCATTTTGGTAGTCAAACAACTACCCTTAACAACTACAATTTAAATGCAACTCTTCCCACGTTCTAGATGTAATAATATACAATACAATTCCATTCGATACTCGAATTGTTATTGTTCCCATAGTGAAATTTGTTTTGCACTCCAATGCATTTAGCCACCTGTACAGTATTATCAGAAAATAATGGCAACAAAAACAAAGAAGCACTTACCAATGACCACAATTTTCACTGTACTACCCTAAAAAAGGGGTGGGGTTAAAAGGTAACAACGATAAGAAGCTACAATATTTGATTTATCAACTACAATATTAGATTTATTAATATTTAAGCATCTTGTTACCTATTAGACCTTGGCCAGTCTGACTTGCATTGGGCCATTCACTACATTGATAATAAAATTGAAGATACCCTGTCCTTTTGTTTGTCCTTTTGGGTTCAAAGATGAAATGAACTCATGTACAATTGCTCTATTGTCCTCTGTTTTTGCGACAGTAGGTCAATGAATGCTTTAGGATTTCCAATTACTTTCGTTAATGAAGCGTGTGCAGAGCAGGCAGCACTGGAGATTTTCTACGTTTTGACTGCGGTCTTTTTAAGTGCCGCCGTTTGTCTCTGTCCTATTAAGAAAAGATCTGACCAATGTCTAATGAGATGATGCCAATCCCCGTAAAATCTGACATTAAACTGGAAAGGGAAAATAAGCTTTTCCCTAGGTTCCCCACAAAGACTCATCTAGTTTAGTAGAGAACAGTTCTAGCTTTTTTTTTATTTTTCCTCCTCTGAGGGATCACAGGCATATTAAAAGGAAGTTTGGGGATTAGCAGAAAATGTACAGCCATGCAGCTTTCCTCTCTTGGCCTTATCTGTTGCCTTTTTAAATTAAAACCGACTGCAATAAGATGAAAGGTTTTCTGGACCATTTAAGATCCAGGTTATTCTCTGGCCATTGGCTACGTCAGTTTTCCTTCAGTAGAAGAGCTTTTTGTTAACATTTTAGCAAGTTATATAGTTTGCTGTTGCGTATAAACGAAGTAAATGAAATCTGCATTAACTTCTGCAACTGACAAATTGAAGCAAAAAGGTGCATGCCTTATAGCAGTGGCTCTCAACTCGTCCAGCCTCAGGACCCACCACAAACTCCTTCGTGAAAATTCCAACCCAAATTTCTGATTTTTTTTTTTTTTACTGAAAAATTGGACCTCAGTCAGTACAAAACATGTGACAGAAGCAAGAAACTGAACAAAAGAAATGTTTAAAAAGCGCTTCACAGACTTTTTTTAGACAATTATTTTGCGTCCCACTGAAAATAGCCCCGCGACTCGCCTCTGGGTCCCGACCCACCAGTTGAGAACCACTGCCTTGTAAGATCTTAGGAAAAAAAGGATTGCACCAGAGCTGCTGAGTACAACTCACATTGAGCTCTGCAATTAGATTTTCAGCATTAAGTACAACAGAAGGTCTAGCTTGTTGGTTTTTAACAACCAAGAAAGAGTCAAAATGACACACGTCCAACCCTCCACATGTCGACGGCAGTTTTGCACTTGTTAACCTCAGTGATGTCTGCTGCTGCTGTTTTATCCCTCATACGTCCAAACCAGGCTTTCTTCATAGCTGCTCGTCCTAAATATAGCACAAAACTTGATCCTAATATCAGAATCTATTTGGTGTGAAAATGAGAAGCTGCAGCTTTTTTTTGCATTTTTGTAGGGCAGCTGTCAAGACGCCAGGAGTAGAAGAAGTTAGTCTGTTATCAGAAGTGATGGGCCATTAGTGTTAAAACGAAGGGCGGCAACATTTTGAGACGACAGAGCGAGGCAGGGAGAGGGATCAAGAGAAATAAATGTTGATATGGAGAAGATAGGAAGTAAGTAATCTTCTAGTGTAGGATTTCCTGGTCTCCTGAAAAAAAGAAGTGTTAGCTGCTGATAGAAATATATTACTAATCTCTTTTTTTCTGGAGAATTTGAAGATTTCATGAGAAGCATTTCGAATGTTCCCATAAGTGGACTGTTAAAGTGTGATGAGACTGATTCTACTTTGGTAAAATGTCTGAATATTTCAACCACTGATCTTAAGCAAAGTGTCCATTTACACAGAAAACCTGAGGTCAAAGATCCATAACCAAATTTGTGGTTGTGTCATTAAGTCTGCTGCTGTTAAGAGCTGATCACAAGCAACAATCTATGCTATAGTTTCTCCTCTAAAATCCATCAGCCTCTTTGGTCGAGAGTCAGATGTATGTTTTTAATTTTCACTTACACAATTAGGGACCATTTTGTATTTTAAATTGTAGTTAACATGCGTTTGTATGAAACAGCACTGTCTGGGTGGACCATCCATCATAGCTTGTGGTTGTGTCTGACTCACAGTGTGCATGCATTTATGTGTATGTGTCTGTGTGTGTGTGTGTGTGTTTGTGTGTAATCGTACCCTCCTGGTATCAGTGACCTGTATATTCAGTGTGTTGTGGAACGTGATCTGATGCATTGACCCGTCTGCTCTTGCAGTGCAACAGACTGACGGAGGAGAGAGACGAGGCCGAGAGACAGCTCAAACACATCAAGAGAGGTAAGTCCAACTTCCTGCAGGCCTCCTCAAACTCCCCACACATCTCTGTATTACACACACCTAAGACACACAGCCGCGTTCATACTCACATAAAACATCCAGAAGAAGATGACGGAATCATTCAGAAGTAGGTAAGGACGGTTACAATAAGGTTATTTTGACCCATTAGGTCTATCACCAAACCTCTAAATTTACATGACTTACAGTACACAACCAATAATTTAGATATACAGGGATTAGACATTGTAAGGATGGACAGAGTAAAATAGTTTTTTTCTTTGAAAACAGGGTCGTTTTGGGGTTTGATCCCCAGTTCCTGCAGCAACATGTCCGATGTGTCCTTGGGCAACACTCTAAACCCCAAGTTGCTCCCACTGCTTCATCGGTGGCGTGTGAATGCGTATGAATGGGATTAGTTTCTCCTGATGGTCACCTGGTGTGACCTGCGCTGTAAAGGTGCTTTGAAAAGTCAGAAGACTAGAAAAGCGTTATACAAGCTCATGTCCATTCACCCTTTACATGTTGTAAAAATGGACCTGTCAACATGGGACTTAAAGGGGATTTCTGCGCTTTTAGAGCCAGTGTCCAGTGTTGCATTGGCTTCATTTTTAACACTGGCGATTTCATTTCATTGTGGCCAAAATATGTATCACTTATAGTGACTCTATGTAATGTTTGGATTTTTAATGATGGAGATTTTGATGAACTTACATCCATTAAAACTTTTTTTCCCTTGGAGCACCCCCTACTTGTTTCTTTGAAAAGCAGATTCTCCTCCCCCCCTTGTAAAAAAAAAGGAATACATTGCTTTTGAAAAATGAACATCAATTTGAACAGTTTCTTAATGATAAAATCCCAACAGAATAGGAACTTGTAAACACTTGTTCTTACCAAAAGACCTTTACATAACTATCCAGTTAGTGTGTTATCATGATTTCATGATGTAGTTGAAAATATATTGGGTAGAAAAAAGGCAGACACATCATCCCGCCTCCAATCAGACAGCTGACACCTTCACTGCCTGCCTCCTCCGTCATGACATCACAGCACCCTGTCCTCTGAATGGGTGTGCTTAAAGACAGGATGGAGGGGGGTGTTTTCCCCTGTTTCTATGACAACAGTCAGGTTATTTAGCCAACAGACATAGAGCTTTTTTTTTTTTTTTTTGGAGAGTTTAACATGGGATTTTACTCTGTGAGGAGCTGAACGTCAATCATACACTGTGAGGGAGACGCTGCAGCTCTTGGTTTCAGTCATGACTATTCACAGAGGTAAGAGAAGGAACAAGCTTTACATTTTTTTTATTACATTATTATCCACACTATTTTAAAGCTTGTAGAAGATATAGTTGTGTCAGATGATACGAGTGTTATGCTCCAGATAATGTTAGGCAGGC
The DNA here is from genome assembly GCF_963584025.1 of Labrus mixtus. Taxonomy (NCBI): domain Eukaryota; kingdom Metazoa; phylum Chordata; class Actinopteri; order Labriformes; family Labridae; genus Labrus; species Labrus mixtus. The sequence goes on along the minus strand of NC_083621.1, from coordinate 17,918,679 downwards.
TTTGTTTCACAGAGGATGTAAATGGAGATGCGGGATAAAAAATTGTATTAATTAATGGCTGAAAATAAATTGATGCACTTTCTGGATGATATTACAGAATTCATACAGACTTTACGTGTCTGTAGAAGACTAACAACCTCCAAAAATTTCTTAAAAAGTCAGCATTTAACGTTTTAATTATACAGATCTATTTTGACTTCCTCGTATATAATTAATCTGACTTTATGTTTATACTTTAAGACTAAAAATAAAATAGAAAGACGGCAAGCATTTCAGCTATTTATGTGAAAAATGTTGTCTAATTTTTTTAATTTAGAGGACATATTTATTACAATTAGATCTGATGGGGTTGATGTTTTATGAGTTTGTCTGTCCTGGTTGCAGGTCAGTGATCAGTTCAGTCTCCTGTCTGTTTGAGGGGTAACATGAGAACCTGGCAGCCTCCACCTGGTGTTAACCCCGGTGTGATATTTCATTTTACATTGTTCCTGAGCGTTATTAGTGTGGAGGAAGTAGATTAAATTCACGCCCCGTGCAATGCTTAATCAGCAATTTCTTTTATGCATTAGCATCAAGCTAACAAACTTAGATGCAGGTCCATCTGTGAGAAATTGGAATTTTCTTTGAATAATTGCCACAGATTTTGAAACGTACATCCCTAAAGACCACCTAAGTTTTAATTATTTAAACCCATTGGCTATGACCTGACGCTGATAAGAGCTTCCAGGAACGATGGCCACCTTTTGGGGCTTCTAGTGTAGCTAGCAGTTGGTCATAGAGGACTTTCAGCAATGACTTCTGATTCTGAGTGTAGCCTTTGTCTACAGTCCAACTAGAAATTTGATGAGCAAGAATGAAGTTGCAGTTGGGAAACGATGTCCTAGAGTGGATTGTCAGCTGCACTTATATCAGATGCTAACTATAGAGAGGGGGGGGGTCGATTTATGTAAAAATAGAGGTTCTTATCTTCTGGGATTTAAAATAGACTTCAGTTGGAATTTTCAGTCACTCTGTGCTTCAACTGGACAGTTTATAAGAAAATGCAGGAAGCTAAACTGTAAGATAAATGAAGCATTTGTCTAAAACTTGTCTGCTGCAGCAAAAACTGGACGAACATCTTCAGACTCAGCAGAAACGCTGATCCTTCATTTCACTGCGGGCCCCGTCACTTCATCCCTTCAGTCTTTCATTCATTCACTCATTTATTCATTCACCGTCTCTCCCTGCAGGAGCCAGCAGTCTCTCCTGTCATGTTATTCCCATGAATAATTAAAACCTGCTGACATGAATAATTCAGCAGCAGAAACTGTATGTGTGTGTGTATGTGTGTATGTGTGTGTGTGTATGTGTGTATGTGTGTATGTGTGTGTGTGTGTGGGCGGGGGTTTCCACTCTACTGCCTGACTCAGTATCCATTGTTGTGGTTGAAAAGGCCTTTTCTACCTGCTTCTCCATATTTGATGGTCATATTTAAAGCAGTTAATGAAGGAGCCTTCAGGTTCTTGATTTCAGGCTCGTTTGAATCTCAAAGGCCAGACTAATCGAGTCTAGAGTGACAATAAAAATGGTAAAACAGGACCTGACCCCAGACTCACTGATACACTGGGCCCATTGAAGGATGAGAGATCACACTGTGTCGAGTCTTTAATACTGTAACTCTGGTGAAAGATTTCCACTGAGTGTGAGGGCAAAACATTCAAAAAGAAATCAGACATTTGGAGAAAAAAGTAAGAATACTACAAGATTAACTCATATTATTACGAGCAAGAAGTTTAAATGTTATGATAATAAATTGGTAATATAACTACAATTTTGTCTTAATACTGCTGGGAATCGATCTATGTTATGAAGAAAAGTTATATCACAATAATTAAGGAATGTTTTCACCAAAAAAAGTAAGACTTAATGTAAAAGTAAGGCTATGTTCTTGCAATATTCTGAATTAATTCTCGTAATATCAAACTTGATTCTCAAAATCTCAGATTTATTTTCTTTGGCACCCCCACCAGCTCGAAAAGAACTCCACATGCCGACAGTGTACCAGTTTATCTTTTATCATCCTGGTTTGGAGCGGCTGGTTCGACTCCTGACGAATATTTTAAGAGCACCTTATTGGACCTTAAAGGCTTTATGTGCGATTTTTTGATCCAGCAGATGTCGACCTTGAGCACCAGCATGAAACCAAAACAACTCGCGGTGCATTGTTGTGTTAGCATGCTAATGCTAGCGATGGTTATTATGCTCGTATCTTCACACTGCATGTAAATGTACCTGAAATGAGCGTGATCTAGAAACACAGTTAAGCAGTGAGTACAGTATGTTATTCTTCTTTTCTCTAGTCCCTCAATTAAACAACTTTTATACGCGAGGGGATGAGCCGATCGGCCATCCCGGCGATGTAAACAAACTGAAGATAGGACTCGGAAAACTCGGAAAACATCACAGACTGTGGGACTCAGGTGTTACACTCATTGTAGACAGTCATGACTCACAGAGTTATTTTCAGAGGATATACTTGATTTCTATTATATTTAAGTGTGAAAAATCACATATTAAGCCTTTAAAGCCTGCTTTTAAGAAAATAATGAAAATGGAAAGCCATCTTTCCTGCATGAAAATTGCTGAATTAACCATATTGCAATTGGTAACTTTTTCCTTCATGTTGTGTCGAAAAGTCGATTTCTATGAGGGTTTTGGTGTTTTCATATATGCACATAACACATGAAATAACGGCCAAATATTTCACCTCGACTTTACTCCGACGTTTCCTGCCATCCTCCTTTTATAATTTTGGTGTGAAGTTGAGGTGAGCTGATGTGAGAACACCTCAGGAAATATTCATGGAAATTCACTGTGAGTGAGCGCGGGGGTGATGACATTTATGTCCTGTGACCAGCACGCGATCAGGTTGACACGTAATGCCACGATGAAGCGGCTTCATACTCTTTTTACTCACCAGCATGTTCTCCCTGACTCTTTGGTTTGTACTGCAAATATGTCCAATCACACGTATCGCACAACAGAGACAACTGTCATCATAGCGTCTGACTCGGTCCTCGTCCACCATTTCTATGATGTCCTTCTTCTGAGACCCCCCCCCCCCTCCAAACACACACACACACACACACACACATCTCCTGTCCAACAGTGAAAGTCTCCCACTGTGAGTGGATTTGTGGACAGCAAGTAGTCAGATGAGTCAAGTGAAGCAGTCTGTCCTGGAGTTTTCTATATTCTATAATACAAGAGTACATGTGTGAAAAATGATTTTCAGTCATGAAACATCTAGGCTCCAGAAGAGCAGCAGTTTAAAAGCCTTTGCTGCAGCTGCAGTACCTTGAAGTCCTCTAATGTCCCCCAATTAGTGGAATGTTTGTGAGCAATGTCTGAGTCAGCTTTCATCTTCAGATTTGGACATAGTTGATCAATGAACAAAGCTAGTAGCGACAAGTAAAAGCAACTTTTTGAAAGACACATCCGTACATTAAACCTGGAGCAACAATGTTGTGCATCTATTTTGAGGAGATATCTCAGAGGGTTTATGTTTCATAAAATAGTTATGAGAGGTTGTATTGGCCTCGGTATTGGGGAAAAAAAAGAAGATGTGCTGTGAATCAGACAGTGCCTGCAGAAACTCAAGTATCTTTGGTAGTTCTTTTAGCTTTGCAGCTCCTCTGAGTTAAAGTAGAAAACTGTCTCTTCCTCACAGTGATGGCTGCATGCTCCTGAGACTTCGAGCTGGTAGAAGCAGGCGGAGTTGATGTCTCGCAGTCTGTGATTTAAGCTTTGTATTAAGCCTGAGCAGCAGAGCAAGCTGCTGGCAAAGCCGCTGTCGAGTGTCAACGCCTCAGAAGACCGGGCTTAAAACCGTTTTTTAAATCAGATACAGAGACAGAAAAGGGAGGGTTGTTACTTTTGTGCAGCATGGTAAATAACTGGAAAAATACATTTGAAAGAAAATATGCAAGAAAAGCAGGCAATGGAAAGACATCCCTGTGAGAAAATCAATACAAGACAACATCTTATTAGAGTGTTGTGACATCTAAAGCTACTGCATGAACATACAGCTGCAAGCTAACAGTGAGACCACTCACGTATTCTGCACAAACGGCCTGTGGCGCTGTTAGCTTACGCAGCCTACTTATTCAGTGTACTGTACTCAGATGAAAGCCTGTGGCTGCACTTTCCCTGCGTTCAAGAGCTTTCACAAATACTGTAATCACACACTGAGAAGTAAACGCTGAGAGAGCATGAATGAGCAGCAGACTGGTGGCTTTTCGGGGTCAGACAGAAGGCAGGCATGTCAGGAACTAATAGTAATTAAACAACATTGTGGTATTTTATTGTTTTGGATCAAATACTTTAGCTCAGGTTGCTGCATGCTTCTGCTTTTCTAGATTTTACCCATTGTTGTAATCAGTGAATGGAGTCAGGATCAGCGAATTAGGACTGCACGATTTATAATTATTTTATTATCGATAATTTGGTTGTTTAAATTTTGAACTGATGATAATAAAAAATAAATGTCCCTACTGTCCACCAAGTCCTGAAATCAGTTCAATCAGGAGAGCCTAGTAAATGAAATAAGATGTTTATTTTACATGAATTAGATGTGAATAGATGTCAGAGAATCTTTGGCTCATGAACTCCTCAGGGAGATCATAAGATGTCGGCAGCAGGATCTACCCCCCCCCCCCCCCCCCCCTCCCCCCAACCCCCGTGAGTGTGGACACTGGTGTTAGTCGATGATGTCGTAATAGGATGAAGAAGCTGATCAAACTGCGAAGACTGGGGAAGATGGGAAGATGGTTGATGATGTCATCTGAGGATGAAACTTTCCATCTCAAAACCCCCGAAATGCACATGTCATATTTAGATTTTTGATTTTTGTATCCTTTATTAATCCAAGAGGGGAAATTCGGGTTTACACTCTGTTATTTATAGGGACATGCTTCTCACACACATAGGCCAAAATCACACACATGCACAAACAGGACCTGAGCGCACCAGAGCCTTGCTCAAGAGCACCTCGGCAGTGCTCGGGAAGTGCCCTGGCACCTCTCCAGCTACCAGACCAACTTCTGTATTTACCAGAAGAAGCTTAAGAGAAGCACACGAAGGCCGTGTTAGTGCACCTATTGTTCACAGCTTAGCTTTAAAGTTAGTGTTACAGTTTAAAAAAAAACACACAGTCATTAATACTGAGGGCTCCTTTTGTTGTTAATCCTTTTCTAGGGAGAGGAAATGGATTATTCTCAGTCCGTGATGCATCCCAGAAATCCTCATTTTCATATTAACTCTCAATCATGAGTAAAAAATAAGGTTTGGACTGTAAACCTTCGCTTGCATATTGGCAAAGGCTAAATCCCTGCCTAGCTTTTCTAAATGTGTTAACCCTCTGTGCTGGGATTTCACCATTACTCAAATGTTGGCTAATCCTCCAAATCATCTGTTATGAACGTGCACCGTCACCAAAGAGGCTTTCCTCGGCTTCAGCTCACTGTGGAAAAAACAAAAGCGGCGTCTGTTTTTAGTCTGCTGGATCATTACAGGTTTTCAGGGCACTTCATGAATCTCACGAAGCCATGAAGTCAGGGGAGGTTATTGTGACCCAGAACTGTGTCTGACAGGAGACACAGTGCTGCAGGACAAACTGTCTGAATGAGAGGACATACTGCTGTCAGTTTAAGGCTTTCAGAGCTCAATCACGTCCCTGTGCCTTCAGAGTGGCTCACTTTAGATGCTGAAGGAGCTGGCCTGCTCATAATACTTCATACTACATTTACAAGTCATCATGTGGTATATGGCATACATTTAGAAATAATTCTAAAAAAAACCTATTGATTGTTTTAAAGCAACAATATGTAATTTTCCCACCTGTAAATAGAAGTTCAAAGGTTGATTTATGAGAGTGCCCCCTTAGCCCATTTACTGCACTATGTAACTTTAGCAGCTGGCCTCAGTCATCCCATGAGCAGTGCATACTGCTTTACGGCACTAGTTCACACAACAGTCTTCAGCTGCAGCACAAGGCAGCAAGTACGCCTGTTGCGGTACGGTTTGAAACAATAGCTGAGGTTGAGAGACTAAAGTGGAGGGTCACGTGTGAAGCTCAGAAGACAACAAGAGAGAGTGACCGAGCAAGAAGCCGGAGCAGAGTAAATATTAGACGGGCTAATTTAACAGGTTGGCGAAAGGTTTGTAAAGCAGCAGCCTTCAAGCCCGACGCTGAGCTGGCGTTTTTTGTTGTTTGACGATTGAAAATTGTAAAAATTGAGGAAATTGTCTAATTTCTGAGGAGATTGCCATTTCTGTATTTCACTTTCAATTAGACTTGAATAAAGAGCACAAACCCTAAAACCATAATACATTTTTGCTACATAAAAATAAGTGTTGCTAGCTTTTGCAATATTATTTTAAATGTTGTGTAGTGTTTCTGACCGTATTAACACCAACGATATCACCACGCCTTGGACAGTTTTCATGCTGCTTTATTCAAAACTTTTCCTCAAATAAACTTTTCATCACGTATATCATGTTGGTTAAGACTTTCTTTTCCATGTTTTGGTCTCTTTTAATAGGCTGTCTACCAATCTGTGATGCAAATCTGAAGTTTCTAGATTAAAGACTATTTTTACATCTGTTTATAAAGATTTTAGGAAAAGGTTCAAATGTTGTTCGGTGATAACACATTGGTTCTTGGTTTGCATTTCAAACAATGTTCCTCATCATCTTTCCTACACAGACTGACTTCCTGCATACAACCAAAGCCTGCTGAAACGTGATAAATCAACACTTCCCCGACTGCAAACGGGGAGCAAAACACTTCAGATAACTTGATCTTAGAATACAGATCAGAAAACACTTCAAATACAAAATCATAATAACGTTTTGCAAAAGTTAATATGTAAAGAAAATGCACTGATTGGCAAATTGACAACTGCTTGGACCAGTAAGTTTTTTTGTAAAGGGCAAAAACAATGAAGCTTCACAGTGATTGGACCAGCTGTTGGTTTTCTAATAAAACCATCTAGAATAAAAAAAAAAACAGAACTATAAATATGTGATGATGACCCGCTGCCTCCTTCTCCTGTGTGTCGTCTGACCCACAGAGCTGCAGCTGATCTGCGGTGCAGGCAGCCGAGCAGAGGACGATGTGCTGTGAAGCGCTGGTTAAAAATACTTAATGGAGCTCAGAGAGTGAGGGAGAAAGAGAGATGAAGGTTTAAACGAGTCTCTGCAGGCTGGGAGGGAATCACACCACACACCATCCACAGGCATTAAACATCGAGTGAGGGATTAAAAATAGATCCCCAAGCTTCCCCCGTCCTCCTCCTCTCTCATCTCATCCTCACTTTTCCGAACACAAACCGGGGCATCGCTGACACTGAGCTGATTTAAATATCATCAAAGGTCACTCAGTGGCATGTCCAGTGTTTGCAGTAAAGCTCTTTTTGGTGATCTGCACAAGCTGTTTTCCACTGTTAAATCCTCACATTTTGTCATTGTGAACCCCCTAACCTAATTCAATCTGGTAAGTTTTCTTATTTGATGAGTTATATTTAAGCCACCCAACTGGCTCTCTAAGGGTTTTTATCCACTGATTGATTTAAAAAAAAAAAATTCAAAAAGTAGATAATCGTTGTTATGCAAAACACACAGGCTGAAAGAACCTCTTTCTTTTCAGCACCTGATAAGAAAATCTGAAACCTTTGAGAAAACAAAAGTGGATGCAGACAACGAGTCAGGAGGCATCAGAAGGAAGAATGCTTTGTAGAGAACTTTGTCAGTCAAACTGTCAATGCTGGAGGGTGAAGCAAAGCGTTGCAAGACCTGTTGGTGATCTTTGCATGTTCTCTCTTTGCATGTGTGGGCTTCTCTCCTGGTATACCGGCTTCTTCCCCACAGTCGATCTGCGTGTTAGTTGCTTGTTGATTGGTGACATTTGTCTGTCTGTCTGTCTGTGCATGACAGCCCTGTGACTGACATGGTGACCAGTGGGTGTACACAGCCTTTCGTCCAATTACAGCTGTGATCAGCACTAGCCCCCCCTCCCCCTGCAACCCAGAATGGGAAGAGCAGTATTGATAATGGATGGATGGATGGACAGTCACAGTGTATTGTATTAGTGTTTTTTTGCATTCAGCTTTATGTGGTGGTGCTGTTGTTTCCCCTCCATATGAGCGTGGTCTGCAGAGTGGAGCATGTTGTGCTCCGTCTCCATTGCGCCATGCTGCTAGGCTAGTTAGCAAGTTCCAAGATCCAATCGTCGGAAAACTTTTTCAGTTTTACTCACGGACATTTAGCATGACATTAGATATTTACCAGCAATACAGCAGGCTCAAAAACTCCCACTTCGATTTCAAAAAACCCTTCCCCCCCAAAAAAAAAACTGGAGGGTAACCAAACAAAGCTACGATAACAAATTAAACCTCAGCTTGCAGATTTGTGTGGTAGTGTCCAGTTGATCTGATTCATCGCTGTTGGATGTTTTGTATTGATTCTTGCTAAATGAAACTCCACAGCACAGCTCTCCATATACAGTATGTGTCTGTTTCCTGGCTGATTGGTTTATTGAAGAAGCAACTGATCCATGAAGTTGGTGTTAATATAAACCAGCAGGTTTCATTGATAACATCCTTTGTCAGTCTTCCACTACAGCAGCAGATTTGATACGACAGATCCTCCGGTATGATTGATAGCAGTGTCTCAGGCTCCAGTGTCTCAGGGTTTTGTTATCTGTATGAAACTCGAGTCTGCTGAGCGGGCAGGTTTATGTTACAGCAGCATAACAACCCGTTTGTGTGTGCAAAATGACAGACAGGCAGACTGTCAGTAACTACTGGGTTGATGTCTGTGATGACGTATTATCTGAGTGTTGTAAGCAAATGCAGCATTGCACGGCTGAATGTTGACTGTCCTAATACAAGAGGGTTATGTTATGATACACCTCAAGTGATCAATAGGAGACGCTGATGGAATGAGACATTAATGAAAAACAGAATTAAACGGGAAATAACTTCTCATTTTAGCAAAATCACTTAATTTGCCTTTACAAAGGCTACTAAAGGTTAATATTCAGCCACCGTTTTTTATTTTGATTACTTTTTCTGGCTAAAAGCTGCAGCAAAAATCTCTCTGTCACAAGTTAAAGTCTTTCCTCCAAAATATTCGAAGTTAAAAAGTAATCGCATCCAATTATGTTTGGGCACCAAAAGACAAAATTCTCATTTTGAGGTTTAAAAATCCCCCAAAAATAGATATAATACCCCTACTCTGATATAATATCCAAACTCTGCCTTATTGAACAGTGAAGGTTAATTCAATTTAACTTCTTAATTAAGGGACCTTCTGGTAACCCGTTAGAAATCATCATTCATCATCGTCTGGTTGAAGTTTATACCTCTGGTAACGGATGCCAATTTCTCAGTAATTCCAGTGAAGCCAGCGGTTAGCGTTAAACTGCTTTCAAAATGATGCAGCACCAACAACAAAGTGATTTTACGGAGGAAATCTACAGTGTGGCTAAAAAATGAGTTTTTTTTAGGGGAGTAGCATTTTGCCTTTCGGGGTTGAAATGAAAGACTGACAGTGAGCGAGTGTAGCAAAGTGAGAGGGATTACATGTAACAAAGCCACACGTTACAGTTTCTCAGCATACATCTAAGTTCATCAAACCATGAGGTCACACTACTGAGTCACTCAGGATGACATTTCCAAACCAGGAGAGAGCGTATTACTCAATTCTTAACCCAAGAGAAAAGGCATTTATACTGACACTTCAACTGACAACATTTAAATGACTGATATAATTCTCAGTGTGTAAAGAATATTCAAATATTAGCTTCTTGCTTTTGAACACCATCTAGTGTAAGTCTAGGTCTAATGATAAATATTACGGTTCTTTAACCAACCCTGCAGTCATCTTTTTACTGCACTGTATGCTAACATCGACTGCATTCAGCTGTTCATCCGACATTACTGCTGCATGAAAATAGTTACTGCCGAACTGTAATTAATTGGAGAATGCATACAAAATATTAAACAACGAGCAGTATATGACCACATTAATCCAAGCTGTTTGAGACTCTCTGGTATGGAACAGGAACACTTTCCCTCCTAACCTCAGCCGTGTGTGTGTGTGTGAGCAGTATAATCACATTTGGGACTTGTACATCGACCAGGAAGCAGTCTGTTAATGGATCAGGGATGTTAGCAGGAGCTTCCTGCTACTGACTGTAATATAATCCTGACCCAGCAGCCTGAAGGAGTCAAGGTCTAAATATGTGGCCATAAAGAAAACGATCAATGAAGAGAGAGAGAGACACAGACCACTTGAATATTTAATTCAAGTCCATCTTTGAATGATTCTATTTGTGCAGAAAAGCAAAGAAAAGTTACATATAAATATATGTAAATACTTTTTTTTAAATGTTTTTTTATTAAGTGATGCAAAACAATACAGGACAAGTAAGAGACATTTCAAGAGTAGTACTATGTGAGGATGTGACAATATGTGTCACAGCAAAAATGAGACATAGCAGAAAAGAGCAGAAACTAAGGACATATTGAATCATTGTTTCATTAAATGTTGAGAGCGTTGAAGGTGTGTGTTTGGCCTGCATGTGTGTGTGTGTGTGTGTGTGTGTGTTTGTGTGTCGGGGGCAGCAAGAGGGGTTCAAGTGTTTTGAAGACGGTATATAAATACATTTTGGATTTTGAAGTGTAAGGTATTGTTTTAAGTCTCTGGTGGAAAGGATTTAAATGATAAGAATCATCAGCCTGAAATCTGAGACAGATTTCCGCTTTTCAGATTCAATTGATGTTTTTTTTTTTTTTTTATTGGTTATAAAGCTTCGTCCTCGTGTTGTGTTTCACCTCTCAGTTGAGATTTTTTTCCAAACTCTCCAGATCTGGGTCATTTTAAAATAGCTGAGGACTCGCTGAGCTCTGGTGACATGTTCGACAGCTGCAGGCGTCTCACATCCTCGGGCTCACTCGTTAGTTTTTTGCGCTGGTTTTACTCTGAAACTCACAGATCATCACCGACAAAACATCACACAGACTAGAAAACAAAAGTCCTGGTTGTATGCAAATTCTGCTCTCACTAAAACGAAAGCTGTGTGCCTTTACATGAGAAGATGAATCCTAAAAGTGAACCTGATGTTCAAATCGTTGAAGACAGGATTGCACAGTTGCTAGGCACATTCGACAAATATACACATAAATCCATTTCCTCCTTTTAGGAAATACAAAATTTTGTTTTGCTTTTTGTTTTTGCATTTCCAATCCGAGCTTCGGACTGCAATATATCCCACAATTTCCCAGTTTGGGATCAATAAAGTAATTCTATTCTATTCTATTCTATATTTTTTTGTGATCAAATTTCTACTTGACATTGACATTTGCATACACATTGATACAAAAAAAGATAGATAATCACCAGTACAACTGACAGTATGCATGTCAGAATAAAAGCTCTATAATGACAATGAAAAAAGAAAGAAAAATGACTGCATCATTTTGTTGTCCAAAATATACTCCACAAGGGGGTGGAACTGAGGGGGGTTAACTTAAGGACCAATTTTAGGCTACTCCTCAGTCTATAAAGCTAACCCCTTTAGCCCATTGTCAACCACATATCCCATAACACAGCAGGGCAGAAACACAGCTACAGGTTAGGTTCACCTCAATCATTCAAACCAATCAACTACTCAGCACCACCTTAAATCAGATGACATATAATAAAAGAAAGACAATATAGCGTTTAGTACGATGCTCAATATACCTGTCTCTCTTTGTGTGTGTGCGTGTGTGTGTGTGTGTGTGTGTGTGTGTGTGTGTGTGTGTGTGTGTGTGTGTGTGTGTGTGTGTGTGTGTGTGTGTGTGCATGTCCTCCCCACAGTGTCTCAGATGGTGATTGAGGAGGTGAGCGTTCTGCAGACTCAGCTGGAGATCGAGAAGTCCTGCCGTGAGAATGCAGAGGCCCTGGCCACAAAGGTCAGACACACACACACACACACACACACACACACACACACACACACACACTCAATAGTCAATACAATGAGATTAGCATTATCAGGGTCCAGCTGGCATTAGCAGGAGAGAACCGCTGAGTCAGGATGACTCTGCACATAAACTACATCTTCATTGTCTCTGTCAGCAGAAACGTTGTGTTTATATTAAACTTAAATAAAGTTTAAAGTTACTACAAGTAGAACATTTACTTTAAGTATCAATACAAAAAACATCTCATATTCTGAACACAACCGATGAAATGGAAATGTTTGGAAACTTTGGAAAGTGTATTCTTTATGCTTTATGCAATATGCAAGATACTTGTGCTTAGCATAATGCTGTTGTTTTAAGTGTCATTGACCCCTGTGACCTTGACCTCCAGCTGAACTGTGAGAACAGGAAGTTGAAGTACCTGAGCATGTCGTCTCGCCCGTGTTTGGACGAGCTGCTCCCCAGCATCTCAGACTGCATCGCTCTGGAGGCCGACTCAGACGCAGACGCGGCAGACGGAAGCCCAGACAACTTCACCCAGTACCACCAGCAGGTTAAAGGTACAGGACGCAGATTTATACTGACATAGTACCACCAGCAAGTTAAAGGTACAGTACGCAGATTTATACTGGCATAGTACCACCAGCAAGTTAAAGGTACAGTACGCAGATTTATACTGACATAGTACCACCAGCAAGTTAAAGGTACAGTACGCAGATTTATACTGACATAGTACCACCAGCAGGTTAAAGGTACAGTACGCAGATTTATACTGACATAGTACCACCAGCAAGTTAAAGGTACAGTACGCAGATTTATACTGACATAGTACCACCAGCAGGTTAAAGGTACAGGACGCACATTTATACTGACATAGTACCACCAGCAAGTTAAAGGTACAGTACGCAGATTTATACTGGCATAGTACCACCAGCAAGTTAAAGGTACAGTACGCAGATTTATACTGACATAGTACCACCAGCAAGTTAAAGGTACAGTACGCAGATTTATACTGACATAGTACCACCAGCAAGTTAAAGGTACAGTACGCAGATTTATACTGACATAGTACCACCAGCAAGTTAAAGGTACAGGACGCACATTTATACTGACATAGTACCACCAGCAAGTTAAAGGTACAGTACGCAGATTTATACTGGCATAGTACCACCAGCAAGTTAAAGGTACAGTACGCAGATTTATACTGACATAGTACCACCAGCAAGTTAAAGGTACAGTACGCAGATTTATACTGACATAGTACCACCAGCAGGTTAAAGGTACAGGACGCAGATTTATACTGACATAGTACCACCAGCAGGTGGACTAAGAGCCTTTGATATCTGCTGTTTACATTAAGTTTGTTGATGATATGTTAAGCTTTATTTGTGTATTAACTGTATTGTAGTACTGCATTCTTGTACTGCACTGTGTTTACTATTGTACCTTTTAAAAAAAACAGAGTATACAAAATTCTTTGACAGACAATTAAATCATGAAACTCAGTCGGCAACAGACACGCAGCATATAGGAGACAGAGTATAAAAGGTTAAAGCAATAATAACAAATTAATGAAATAAAAGCAATTAACAAATGAAAGGCAATAAAGAGACAACTTCAAAACTACCTTCAACTCTTCTATCTTCTATCTCTAAAGGCATTAAAATAAAAAATAAAGGCATAAAAAGCCCAAATACAAACAAAAAACTGCCCTCAACTTTGCTGAAAGAACTTTTCATATTGCTCCTTTAAAATTGTTATTTTCCATTTACTCACAAGGAATCTTACATACAATTTACCGTACTTCACTCACAATAGAATTTATTATTTAATGAACAGATTTATTTTACTGAACAAATTCAATATTATTAGCGTCTGTAAGTCTCATTGCATACTTGCATTCAAATAAAAAGTAGAAGTTAGACACTTGTATAATATTCATTGTTTTTAATTTATATTTATTCATCCTTTATGTTAACCAGGAAACCCTTCTTGAGATTCAAAATCTCTTCTTCAAGAGTGTCTTGGGCAGGACAGGCAGCAGCACAGTTGATATAATTGTGCAGTTTTTGTCAGTCAGATATACAGAAAAAAATCCTGTTTTTGTGATGACGAATCAGCACTCTTCCTTGTGTGTTTTCTCAGAGCTGAGGGAAACGGTGAACAGCTTGTTGGAGGAGAAGAAGAACTTTGTCTGTCAGGTTCATGAACAGCAGAAACGGATAGAAGAGCTGACGACTCAGGTGAGGAGGGAGAAGTGTGGACATCATCCTGCAGAAACAATTCTTCTACTTCTTCTTTCAGTTATTTTCTATCTAGATTAGAGTTCATGCCACTGCTGAAAATCGATACTTAAGGCAAGAACATATAACAGCATGTAGCATCAGGGACAGAATTACTAAAGCACCATACATAAAAAGGAAATGTAGGTATTTTCAAACCTGGAACTTGATTTTGATATGCTGGGCTATAAAAGACTAATAGGTACAAAAATACAGATTTAATCCTTTCTCATAATATTTAGTTTACCTTTCAAAAAAGGAAAATAAAAAAACTTTCCTGTAGGACTTCGATGAATACCGGTGCCTGATTGATTTTGACTTTCACTCTTTGCAGTCAGAGAAAGATCAGGCCGAGATGAAGGAGCTTCGGGAAACTGTTGAGCAGCATAGTAAAACCATCAAGAGATTCAACAGAGGTGAGTCACAACGCAGCAGACACCGGCTCTGCATCAGACATGTATAAGTGAGGAGACACAACTCCATGTATGTACAACCCCTGGGGTCAGCTGACGGCAGGAAAATGTTTGCCGAATATTATACATATATATATATATATATATATATATATATATAATATATATTATATATATTATTCTGGACATTGTTATAGTATCATGGAACAAGCATGTTTGCATGCTAATATGTTGAATTATTATTGTGAAAAACAAACAAGTCATCCTCTAACTGTTCTGTTTGACTTTGTGAAGTGACATTTCTGAATAGAATTCAAGTTGACACAGACACTGTCTCTCTCTGCAGTGTCTGTGATGGCGACTCAGGAGTACGACGGGATGAAGGAGCAGCTCGACTTGGAGCAGAGCCTCCGAGTGAAGGCCGAGACGTACGCACACGAGGTAAAGAGACACAAGTACAGAAACACACTGCAGGCAAAGTGAAGTGATGCACTGTAACATCCAGGAGCCTAATGTAGTAGAGACAAAATGCAGTAACATATACGAGTAGCATAGTGTTCATTTGTCAGCTGTAGAAAAAGGAACTTGTCCAGAAACATGTTTGAATGTTTTCCCGTTATGGTGAGTCAATTTTTGGTTGTTTTATCAAGATGTTAACTTTCTTATCTCAGAATAAAACACACTGGTTTTCCCGTGATCGCAAATTCATTTCTTGAGATCTTGAAAAAACAACCAGAATTAACTTCTCATGGGAAAAAAAAGAAATAATGTGAGGATGCATCTCCTCTCAGGGCTTTTGTAGAAAATGCAGGTAATTTGTAAGTGCTTTAAACCTGCATTACTTCTAATGGCCAGCAGGGGGGCAACTCCACTGATTGCTTAGTTTTTGTAAATTATGGTTCTATATTGTGTAAAATGTACAATTAAGCAAGGTGTGTTCAAGCACAACGCTACACTGGGGCTAGGGGGCGCTACAGCCAATCTCCCCCTCAGCACTGGGAGAAAAAAAATCCTGGCGGCGTCCCTGGGTGTGTTTAAGTTACCTGTCACTGAGAAGTCTCCATTACTTCAAACTGCCTTATTTAGTAAACAAGAGTTATAAGAGGGGCTCTTAGGAGTCAGGTGTTGATTTTTTCACTAAGAAGAGTTTTAAATTAGTATTTTTTAACCATGAATAACACCAAAAACATGTTTGCCAATTTAGTGCTGCAAGCCAGCTAACTTTGTATTTCATGACCCTTTAGTCCTCTTCTACTCCCGCTCCTCCAAATATGACGTATCTCACTTACAGTTTGGCTCCAATTAAATGGTGATGACCAAAATGGCAAACGTGAGGTTTCATAATGGTCCTTCCACATCTACTTATTTTAATCAAGCAGTAATATGTTTGGTAGAGCTTTAGTAAAAGTTTCATTTGTTTTGGATGTTTGCAACACATTCTTGTCCATCCAAACAGCACAATTTAACATACAGTATATGATGAATGTTAATATTTACATTTCAGTGTTTATTTGTATTCATTAAAGTGATCCACTGAGATGACAAATTACTTTTGCATTGGAAGCTGTGAAGTTCTGCTGCTGTTAGCCTGGGTGATAAACAGTGACCTGCATTGCTGTGTTGGTAATTGATGTGTGATTAATGAAACTGATTAATGAAATGTCCTGAATCTGCTGTGTACTGACCTGAAAAGTGAAAAGCCTGCAGGATGAAAACAGACTGACAGTCGGGCTGGGATGATGTGTTTGAAGTGAAAATGTAGAAAAATGAGAGTGTCTCTCTTTTTGCTTCTCCGTATCTCTGTCCTCCTCCTCCTCCTCCTCCTCCTCCTCCTCCTCTTCATCCTGCAGATGCTGGTGAAGCAGAAGGAGGCCAACAGGCAGAGCATGCTCCTGCTGCAGAGTGCTGAGCCCAGCATTCAGCTGCTGAAAGCTCTGGAGGACGTCGCTGCCGTCACTAAAACCCTGGAGGAGGAGCGTCTGCAGCATCAGCAGAAGGTAATCCTCCAAAACTTCAGGCTGTTGCCCAGGAAGCTGCTCTTCATCCTGTTAGAGCTGACGGCACTCTGACTGACGAGAGAGCAAGTCACAGTCTAGTCTCTGAGTCATCATCAGACCTTTTCAGTCAGCTTAAGGTGTTCTTAAAAGAAAATGCAATGTGTCCCCCCCCCCCCCCACCAGACTTTAATTTTGTTACCCCCATCATCCCTTGTGTTTTAAATTTCATTTTAAACTAATTCATGTGAAGCTCAGTGTAAAGCAAACTAAGTGGCCTTCTCTTTTAAATACAGTATGGTTCCATGTTGATGAATTTTCCTTGAGGAAATTAGTCCTGGACTACATTTCTGGAGCACAACTCATGTTTTTATATACAGTACTTGTATACGGGGGGCCGGGAGTTGTAATTCACAAAAACTGAGCAAGAATGCAAAACGCTTCCATACATTTAACATAATCTGTATAGTTTCTTAATATAATAGATAACAGAAATGTGACTCTGATTCTCTCTATAGGGAAGCACAGAAATCTTGTATAAGATCGAGCATTATTGTATAAAAACCTTGGGAGTTATGAATACTTTAATCCTGGAGTTACATTCATTATGAGGCTCCGCTGCCCCTCTCCAGGATGGTGGCCGCGTCACATCTTACAATCCGGGAAGTGGCATCTCTGTGACTGTGTGTGTATATATATATATATATATATATATATCTATGATAGTTGGCCTGTTTCAATTTCCATTGTTCCCGATCCAGTCGTGTGTCCCTCTGGAGTAATAGTTTGTCAGAAGCATTAGTCCATCGTTGTCAACTTTCAGCTCCAGACCTCTATTGTGGAATTTGCCTTTTCTATTAATGCGGTTGTGTTTTTCCTTGCTGTGTATCATATGTCATTGAAAACTGGACAACAAAACCTTTTATCGATTTCACCTAGCTCACTCAGAAAACATTTTTTTCAAGTGGCATTATATCTTCCGGTTTCAGTGGCTTGTGTTGTTACTGTATGTTCCTGAACTTAAATATGGACCTTTAAGCTTAAAGTCAAACTCTTAAGTGGCTTTTTAGACGATGCTTATCAATTAAGATTTAACAGAAGATCATATCATCGTCTGCATTTAAACAACAGTGTGTGTGTGTGTGTGTGTGTGTGTGTGTGTGTGTAGGTGGAGAGCCTGCAGGCCCAGCTTGAGCAGAGCTGTGTGACGAAGCAGCTGGAGGCTCTGCAGAGACAGCTGGAGCTGCTAGAGGAGGAGAAGAAGGAAGTGGAGGGACGACTGGAGCAGACAGAGAAGAAGAACGAGGAGCTGCAGAAGAGAGGTGGGAGGAGGAGGACACACACACACACACACACACACACACACACACACACCACGCATAAGAGGCAAAAAGTAGGTGGGGCTCCTTAGTTAGATGCTGACATAGGAATAGAAAATGCAGGAATTCACTGCATAGCAACAGAAATGCTTGTTTCTGATTGGTTGGCAGCTCTCTGAGTGAACATGGGTTAAACTGGACACATTTTATTGCATTGGAGAAACTACTCCTGATACAAAAAATGATG
The DNA here is from genome assembly GCF_963584025.1 of Labrus mixtus. Classification (NCBI taxonomy): domain Eukaryota; kingdom Metazoa; phylum Chordata; class Actinopteri; order Labriformes; family Labridae; genus Labrus; species Labrus mixtus. Next base: position 17,900,413 of record NC_083621.1, on the reverse strand, counting down.
CAATCTCTGTATAATTGCTATTGATTTTAGCTAAGATGAATTGATATCTGATGGTTTTCAGTCACAGGACATTATGCATTACAAAGTGAACAATAACTGTGAGTGTTGACCCAGATTGGGAGCTCTGACTGGACTGAGCCACACCACAGCCAGACTGAAATCTGCAAAGTCTGATCAGCTCTGTAGTTTGTAGTTTAGTAATGTCTATCTGATTTAAAGGCTGCCATTTAAACTGCTTAAATATTCACTGAAAAAACAAAGACATATGTGATGTGGGTGGGAGTGGGTGATCTGCCTCCATCTTAATTAGTTTTTTTTGTGCTGTGTAGATCTAATGGATCTAAACATTTACAACACCAACAAACTCACAAATGAAAGGTGTAGACCAGCAACTCCCATGATCCTCAGGGCAGAAAGAACTGCATTTTTTTCATTGGAGTCTTCTGGCATTGAAGAGATTGACTTTGAAACGGTTGTTTCCTGTTAGAAAAGGGGATCTTGTCATTGCAAACAATATGTTTTACTTATTGATGCTCTCAGACATGTAGAATAAGAGTGTGAGCCTGCCAGTGGCAAAAATCAATCCCTTTAAGAGGATGTACTGTACTTAGTAGTTTTACTGGAGCAATTCCAAACCTTTTTGTTCATTTCAGTCATGAAGATCCAAAATATGTTTTAAAAAAAATAGTATTCAGGTTTAAAAGCACTAGAATTCCCTTCAAAGGAAAAATACAGAGTTCAGAAGCTTTAAGAGTCATGCCCCGCTGTCAATGCAACGTCTTCTTCTTGTTTGTTCTTCTTCCTCTGTGTTTAGTTCCTCTGTTGACCACTGATCCATCTGCTGCAGGAAAAACTGGCAGAGTGCAGAATTTCTCCCTGCATGAGACATGGCATCTGTGTGTGTTTTTTAAAATGGGTCACGTGAAGTCAGAGCCAAAACCCACCAACCGACTTCACCCAGAATCCGTTAAATAGGACAATAAATACAGAGGCCTCTTTCATTGGCACTGTGTTAACAGAGATAGTGTGTCGGGAAAGAGCGTTCACTCCGGAGTGAAACGTGGAGGTTTAAGGACTTCCCTTACTATCTATGGCTTCTACAAACCAACCAATCAAATGAGACAAAATTACATGAGAGTAATTAAAGCTTCAGGATTAGTGGTAGAGGCAATATTATCAATAACAACAGTGCTGTATTGAATGTAAATTAACTATTTCTTCTTGTTTTCTTTCCATAGTCCACGAGCTCCAGGAGGAGACCCAGAAACATGTCCCGATGACGACCGTCACAGGACCCCCTCCCCCCGAACCTGGGGTCGCCCCGCCTCCTGCCCCGCCCCCACAGCCTCCCCCTCCCCCTCCTCCACCTCCTCCACCCCCTCCTCCTCCTCCCCCCTCGAGATGCAACCCCCTCAGGTGAGGAAGTGATCAACAATCACACGTTACGCATCACATCGCACCCTTCCAAGTGTTTTAATGTTTACTGTCCAGAAATGAAATGATAAAAACCTCAATCCAAAAAAAAAGAGGACCAGAGGACAAACATTGAAACATCTTTTATGTAAAACCTTAGGACAGTGTTGTTAGGCATCTTTTCAGACAGTTAAAAAAAGGAGTTGATGTGCCTAAATATGGAGTTATTAGTGTTTGGTTTCAGGTAATCATTCCCTGTTAAAGGGGATTTGGGGGATTTTTTTTAATTTACTGGGTTAAAAGTTGAAAGACAAAGGCTGTACAGACTTTAGCATTTTGCACAGGTGCATTCCTGAAAATGTCAGGACAGCATGCCTCTGAAATCGTCCTGACTTGCCTGTTCACACATGTCCCTCACAGCGGTTGACTTTCACTGTTGCACTTGGACTAAAGGATGACGAAGAAACACAGTCTGACACAATAATGGCAGATTTTTGCCTTTATATCAATGCTATGTACTGGTAATTTTGGATGTATCCACAGGATCAACAAATGAGTGAAAAAGAACAGACCTGCAAGCAGTAAAGATCATAAAAGGGGCTTCATTACATGAACGATGATTGCACCGGTCCGTCATATATAAATATCATCACCCCCGCCTCGCTCACTCGCGGTGAATTCTCCTGAATATTTCCTGCTGCGTTCACATATACGCTCAGCTGACTCCTCGCACTGATATCACTCAGGGGATGGAAGGAACAAGTCTGGGTATAGTTGAGGTACTTGTTCACACATGCAGCTGGTGTGAACAAGGCTAATGAGTGTTGTATGCTGAACAGGACTCTGTTCTTGTGTCGCCTTCTCTCAGCTCTCTGATCGCCATCATGAGGAAGTCATCAAAAGGCTCCAAAACTGCTGTGAAGGCCGAGCAGCCTGCAGGTGAGACTACCACCGCCTTTTTACATCTACGCATCATCACATGTAGAACAGCACGTCACTGAATAATGTCAGAAATGTGGATACATTCCTTCATCACAGAATGAGACATTGTTCTAATGTCAGGGATATAGTAATGTTGTTTTTGTAGTTTCCACATCAATCAAGTCAATAAGGATTTACTTACAGATACTTCATGACATTGATGCAACAAATAGCAGCATCTCTGATTAGCAACATGTCCAACAATGGTTTAAAATCAACTCAAGCTAACAAAGATACACCAATCTATTTACAGGTGTTAAAGCAGAATATCTCTGATTTAACCCAAGCTTCATGATCTCATTGCACACGTCGTCCCACCAAATCTATTACATTTGTATGTATTATTCAGCGTGTAGGATTTTATAACCAGGATGTAGAATCATATGTCCAGTTTTGGTGCACTGTTAAAATTAAATTCTGATGTAATTTCTGCGTGTTATTGGGATTCTGTTTTATCTTTGTGAGGAATGTTATGCTGCTGTTAGGCCCGGAATCCCTTGTTAAACAGATTTTTGTATTGATCAGTAAAAAATAAATCAAATTCAAAATGTTTATGTTACCACTTCTCTTTTTCTGTGTAGCTGGCGAGGGTGTGGACGACGTGAAGTCGAAGGCGGTGAATGAAATGATGGAAAGGATCAAACATGGCGTCGTCCTGCGGCCGGTCAAGAGTCAGGATAGCAAGGTGAGGACGAGCCATCCCGAACAATAAATGACAGTAAAGAACTTTGATATTTGTTCAGGTAATGTAGAAAATACTCTCGCTAGCTGATGAGTTTCTGGAGACAGCTCTGATACGACTACAGAGTATAGCACCTAAAGATCAGGGCGTCATTAAAACCTGTCAACTCTGTTCTGTTGTGTCTTCATGTTTGTTGAAGTCTGAATTCACTCTGGCTGATTGCTCTCTCTCTCTCTCTCTCTCTCTCTCTCTCTCTGTCTCTCTCCATTTGTCTCCTTTGTGCCTCCACAGAGAGTAGCAGTAAAAGTGAGTATATTGACGTTTACATCAATCTTTTGTCGAGAAGTCACCGATGTTTCCATCCCCCTGACCCCACTGACCCCACCCACACACACACACACACACGCACACACACACACACACGCACACACACACGCACACACACACACACACGCACGCACACACACGCACACACACACGCACACACACACACACACACACACACACGCACACGCGCACGCACACACGCGCACGCACGCACACGCACACACACACACACACACACACACACACACACACACACACACACACACAAAACAAAGCAAACCACTCTCACTTCCACTTAAAATATCTTCCCTATGTGAACATGAAGGGTTGATGTTCATCTCTGTCGGGAAGCTTGGAGGCCTTACACCAGTGTGCCAGATTTACAATCATTTCAACTAGCAGGAGAAATGAAGTCTTTTTTTTTTTAATCCCTGACATTGTGGCTCATCAGAGGTCTAAGATTAAAACCAGAACAGGTTATCAGTGGGCTAGTATCATTTGCTGAAATGTACTTATTTCAGACGGTAAAAGGATGTAGGTTGTTTTTCCAATACCAGCAGTAATAAAAGCTTGTCTGTGGAACATCAATTGCAGAAAACAAAGCTCTTTTGTTTCGTTTTTTTTTAGAGTTGTTTTTGTACAAAGAGCATTGCAGCAGTACCGTCTTCCCAAAATAACTATAAACAGCCAAACCGAGCGTGATGGAAGCTAAGAAAGCTTTTAAAGCATGATGTCACGATGATAAAGAGGCTCTGTGGTCAATGACTGTTAGACATGAGCAGCGGACGAGGGCATGCTCAATAAGCTCAAACCTAGTCTGCACCCATATAGGCTGGTAATGTAGAATTATTTTGAATATTTAGAATTGCTGCAAAAGCCATGTAGGCATGGTTGACTTCCTTTATTCTGTAGAACGTTCAATGAAACAGTTAAAAAGAGAAGTGGTAATAAAATGGTCCTCATGTCTTCTGGGTTTATTGGAAATGTGAAATACTTTAATGGAGGATGCACATGTCCTTTTCAAAAAGCTGCAATTATTCAACGTTTTTGACATGCAACATTTGAGCCATGTTCAAGCTCTTGTGTTAAGAAACACAAACAAGGAAACTTACTTTTGTCTTCTTCCCCAGCCGCCTCCAGTCGTTGAGGAGAAGCCTCAGCAGCAGCCGCAGCAGCCGCAGCAGCCGCAGCAGCCGCAGCAGCCGCAGCCGCAGGAGAGCGCCATGGAGGAACTGAAAGGCATCTTGGTAAGGAAAAATGGCTTTCTGTTAACTTTTGTTGCAGACGTGGGGAAATGTTTGCCATTGAAGATAAGAGCTCAGAAGGTTTCAAAGTGTGTAGTACTTTTCATTTTTCTCTTCAAACCTTATCTCTTGACGGTTAGTCATTTAGAAATAAATAATAAGGCCACGGTTTGAATTGAACAGGATCCCATTTTTTAATAGCTCTGACATGGACCTTAAATGACAAACACATTACATGAATTGATATCTCTAAAAGTCAATGTGTCATACAGAGAACGTGAAGTTCTGTGTCCAAAGGTAAACAAAATGGGTGTATATTATGCAGTCTCTGAAGTGAAGGATGCATTTACCTACAGGAGACGGTGAAGCGGAGCCCCAGCCGAGGCTCTCAGGAGTCGGGGCCGTCGCCATCGGGGAAGAAGGACAGCGAGCTGGAGGTCATCCTGAGACGTAGACGCAACAAGGCGGGAGAATCTGGCTCAGGAGGTAGATACACACCCGGGAGAGTGATCCTAATCTGTTCTTAATTCAAAGAAAGGCTGAAACAAAGAGGTGCAGATGGCATCAGTAATCTAAGAAAACGCAGAGAAAGAAAAGACAACAATTCTTAAAAAGTATGTCATCTTTTTTCCTCCCTGCTAAGTTATGCTGACTCATCTTACAGTGGTGCAGCTAGTATTCAAATCTTTAAAGTAATCTGAAGTAAAATCACACCAAACTGATAAAATACAACACTACAAGAACACATTAGGCTTTCAAAATCGTACTAAAGTATGCTGATTTTAGACAGAAAATAAAAGTATTGCGTAATGATTTATTGATAAACTAGAGGTGATAACATTTGTAGTTTGGTCAAGTGTTAACAGAGGTCACAGTTTTGATTCCTGCTTGGAACTCTACAAGACGTCATGGTGTGAGGGAGAGCCAGTCTGAGCTGCTGTGTCTGTGTGTGTCCAGTAGAGGGCGTTCTGCACCACAGAAATAACACAAACTGAGGTCAGACATCTGCAGACATGGATTTCTCCGCTTTTCTGTGATCCAGTTCAAAGTCTGAAGTAAATTTGACCGAGCGGCAACCTTCAACGGTGTTGAAATAGGAAGCGGAAGTGCAAAATCCTGCAGTTTGTCGAGGGTCCGCTTGAGGCTGACCCATAAGTCACATACACACAAGAGGCAAAAAAGCCATTTTTACAGCATAAATGAACTTGTTTACAGCCTGGTACAAACAATAAAATAGTTCTGATGACTCTATTGTCATCATTGGCACATTGAAAACCTACCTATTGAAAGGGATCAAAAACTTGAAAGGTGAGTTTATTTTTCCATCAGCAGGCTGTTTCTGGAGGTTGTTCTTTAAATGTTGTTTTCGACCTTTGCTGCACGTCCTCTGCCAGCTGAGCGAAAAAATCGACTACAAAACAAGAAAGAAAAATATATCGATTTCTCTTTGTCCTTCAGATGAGCGGGAGGGCCAGATGAGCCACGTCTCCTCCTTGGACAGCCTGAACGGGAGGCGCACCAGCAGCGACTCAGGCAAAGACCCGGAAGTACCGAGGGTCGGCTCAGAGAGACGGGGGTCAGGACCCGGGCCCATCGTGGCCAGGAGGAAGAGCTCAGACACAGGCAAAGAGCCCAGGGTGGGCTCCTGGCAGGAGAGGAGGTCCTGCAGCTCGCTGTCAGAGAAAGAGACTGCAGAGTCTCCGGTCAGCAACGGCTGCATCAAAAGGTGAAGCGTCAGGAACATGAACCACACCAGGGAAGGGGGATGCAACTGATGCTCATATTCACTATGAACTGAGGCTCTGAATATATGTGTATTTTTAAAAAAGTTCACCTTTTTTTGTTGTGTTTTTTTTTCTAATTTGGGGTCTTAATGTCTGAAAGGTACACATGTTTTGGTTAATAGGTCAAGTAGACTACTTTTGCCAGCATTTTTTTTTTTTTTTGCCACTGTTGTGTTCTCTGATGTAAAATTACTTTTTCTATGGAGTCTTTAAAGAAGTGATGTTACGTTTCTGTCTTCTTCAAAAAAGCATCTCACTCTTCAAATAAAAAGTCAAACTAGAAACAATTACAGCCTGTTTGCAGCTGCCATCTGAAACAAACGTCTGCAGCAATTGAAAGCTGCTGTTTTGTCATTTAGCCATGTGTGATTAGGACCCAGGTCTAAGAATAACAAGGTTCACACAGTATTTTGCTTATAGACAATATCTCATTGTTGTAAGTCGCTGACTTTTAGCTCTCTGTGTCTCCGCTCCACAGTGTCGGGGGGGACGATCAAAACGTCACTGAGAGGTGTGTCCAGTCGAATGGAGTCGAGCACACTGGAGCCGGAGAGGTCGCACACACCGCTGTCTGCGATGGCCCCGTCAACGGCAGCACAGACGCAGAGTGCTAAGAAGGACTCTGAGGATCCCGGGCTTGGTTCTGTAATCTGGTGCATTTGATTGGCTGGAGAGACAGTGATGTCATCCAAAACACACGCTCTGATCAGAAGGTTTAGGGTGCGATCACACATTGGCCCTTTGATTTATTGACTTTTTAATGTTGTGTTTTCTACATTTGAATTTAAAATATAGGGTTAGGGTCTGTGACATCACAAGACTAACATGTAGCTAACTTATTGAACATTGTTTTAGCCTCAAGTATTTGTGGTTCAAACATGCTGTGTGTGAACACACTCTAACCTGTAAGCCATTGGAGAAACCCTGACACCTGGAACAGGATGTATCCCTCACTTGTTAGTAGTTGAGAGATAATATCCTGGGGATTGTAAAGTCTGATAGATATGTTGCGCATTATGTACAGAAGCTGTTGTCCTCGTCGCCGAGGCTGTGGGTTCAAATCCGACCTCGGCCCCTTGCTGCATGACATCCTCCCACTCTCTCGCCTCCCAACATTTCCTGTCTCTCTTTAGCTGTCCTATCAAAATAAAGGCATAATAGGCTAAAAAAATATCTGTAAAAAAAAAAAAAAAAAAAAAAGGAAAACCCTGATTACGGTTATTGCACAGCGATAGAAAATGTTAGCTGTAGGGATTTATAACTTGAAGAATCTGAAGGTTGTACAAGTAAAACACCTGAAAGGGGTCAAAATCAATCTCTTATTTACAGCTTTTTGCCACATTTCTGGCCGTGCAGCTTATTAGAACAATGCAGATGCTTTTTTAGGTCTGGCAGAATGAGTTATATCTGAACCAGTTCACCAGCCTTCATTCGTTGCATCTCCTGTTGGTTTGCTGTTAGCCTGGCAAATCGACGGGCGAGGGGCAAAACGGCCGTCTGGGGGTGGTCAAGTTTTCAGAGCTATCATTTCCAGGGGCCAGACAAGTATTTTCATCCTGAAGAAATGAAGTTTACATCAGAAAGTATGCCCTCTGCATAAGCTGAAACACAACACCTCCACCATCGTTAAAACCTCAATCTTAGATTCCCGTTCTAAGTATTAAAATCTCAATAGAGTTGGACATTAAGGGGGATACAACTACTTCAAATATTCAGTCAAATAAACCGAAACATGGACATTTGAGTCATGGCTAGGGCTCTCTCTCTCTTCAATGGCTTCTAATTGGTAACCAGAGCTTTTGTGGATCTGCTGCACATCGGTTACAGAACACAAACCTGTGGATCCTGGAGGACGCACTGACTGAACTGTACGAGGGAAGCTGCAATTGTTTTGCACAGAACCTCAGTTTTTCTTCAAACACTTCAACTTGTACGATGACTGCAAAGCTTTAGGATGATGTTTTTGTTTTTTTTTCCCTCTCAGTTTGATGCACAAAGGATCTGTTTAATATCACTTTGTGTCATCAGAAGGAATGCACTGTACTACTAAGAATCAAGCTCTCAACTTTTTCTGCTTTTCCTCCAACTAACCCCCCGCCCCCCCCCCCAATCTTTACTCCCAGGTGTAGTCGAGGTTGCACAGGTTGATTTATCTTTTGTCAAAGGTTATTGGCTCCTTCCATGGCACTGAAACATATTTTACTATCTGGCTGATAGTTCTCTTTATAAAGTCCAGAGTGAACCTTTGAGCTCTAAACGGCTGGATGTCTTTAGCCCTAATTGTGCCGCCTCGACTGTAGTACGCAGGTAATCAGAGTATCTCATGACCATGAACTTTCTCTGTTACGTTCGAAAAGGAGCAAGGCTGAGTGAAACAGCTTTAACATCCAGGGTTGAAACAAATCGTCCAGAAAGTTTCTTCTACTTCTGCTGCTGAGGCTCCCATCCAGGTTTCAGCGTGTCGACTATCAGTGTGTGAAGGTTTCAGGTGGAAACCCATTCAAATGTGAGTGATGTTGCAAGTTAAGAGGAAGAGAACGAGATATTTCTCCAGTAACAGCAAAGACGGTAACACTGTTCAAACTAAATCACATCTAACAGAAATATCTCAGGGTCCGATTGGACAAGATATGCACCGAAACGTTTGACAGGAAGCCATTTTTTTTTTTTTTTTAAACTCGTGGTTAAATGATTAAACATCCTTTAGGAATGAGGTGCTTGTGTACGTCGTCTACCTCTCCACAGACACCAAACCTCTAATCCTACACGTCCTGACTTGCAATTTTGTGGTGTGAAATCTACTGAGATACCTTTGTAATCCCTCTTATCCGGAGATGTCTTCCACACGCCTTTCCTCCACTGGGTGCAGAGTCACATACGCACATTTTCTGCGACGCCCTCGTTGTTTCTGTACTCGCTCAACACTAGCTCATCGTCACATCTCACCGTGCATTCCTTGACTTTTTATTTTTATTTGTAGGGCCTACTGTCTATATATATATATATATATATATAGCCTTCCTTACATGTGATGCAACCTAAGGAACTTTTAAAAAGTATGCAATTACATAAGGCACATTTGTATGATGCTTTCACACCTTGTCATTCTTTCTAATAACACAGATTTCCACATTTAAAAGTGCATTTTGTTCCGTCCATTGGGTGTATCTTATTGAAATGCAAAGGACCAGGTGTGACTAGACTGTTAAGCTGCACATCAAACAACCCATCAGAGTCGTTAGTAATACCACAGGCCTGAATATTATGCATATCGAGGCCTTGCACTGGCCTTCAGGCGACCTGCAGCGGGGTTCTACTTTAGGTCCTTTTACTGATTAAATGTTAACCAAGTGTCGTCTTAACAAAGGGATTTACTGACAGAGTTCGGGTGACTATAGGTATTGTGTGTGTTTGGGATATAAATAGAGTGTTTTTTAAAACATTGATTTTCATTTTAGCATCACTTGAAATAAATTGCAATTGAAGCTTAAAGCTCGTGTTGTTTGTCTTTATTTAAAGAAGAAACCAGAAAAGAAACTGATGGAATGTAGGATATCTAGGAAACGGTGTACATTAAGATAGTTTTGGCTTCATTTTTTTTCTCTTGGAAATGTCTTACTTATTATTATTTTGTTTGTTTACAATTTGTTAAAAGAACCCTTTCAGTCCTTTTTTAATTTGTATCATTTCAAAATTGATTTTTATGCACATCCCTAGGTCTAAGAGGAAATTACCTGACATCATGGATGTAGAGTCAGCATTATACTTACTGTAGTTACTGTTATTCATTTGTTCTACAGATATAGCTTATTAAGGCCTGCATGCATCATGTAATTACATTTTTTCTATGCAAAGTATGGGCACTGCTTGAAATACTGAAGTTCCAACCAAAAAAAAATCACTTCATCGCATGTGATGGTTGTTTTTGATTGATTTTTAGTGTCCGATTTAAAAAATGGCTTCAACTATGAAACTTAGCCTGAGCCTTTAAGAATACTTTATTGTCTGTATGCCCTTCCACCAACAGTTCATGAACTGTTAGCAAGTCCGAAAACAGCAGCAAGGGCTATTTGTGTTACAGTTTCCCCTAAAGTGTAGGCCGAAAAACCTAAACAATAGGGCCTACAAATTAATTCCACATTTAAAAAGCATACAAGCAGAACCACAAAGCTATGGAAGCCCTTGTAGGACATACCTCCATACATTATATTTTAGCTATTTATTCATGTTGATCTATTTTATTCGAGTTATGTCAACACTACATGCTCTAATTGAAACCTGCCTTTATTGTCAAACTGGCTGCAACAGTATCTCAGTCTGTAGGGACTTGGGTTAGGAACTGGAGGGTCGCCGGTTCAAGTCACGGCGCGGACCAAATGTGGAAGTTGGTCTGGTAGCTGGAGAGGTGCCAGATCACCACCTGAGCACTGCTGAGGTGCCCTTGAGCAAGGCACCAAACCCTCTCCCCACCAGCCCAGGTGTGGGCACGCTGTGGGCAGCTCCGTCACTCTGACATCTCTCCATTAGTGCATGTCCATAGGATCCTGTTTCTGCATGTGTGTATATTTCAGCCTACGTGTGTGTTGCATGACTTAGAGTGTAAAAACATAAATTTCCCCTTCCAGGGATCAATAAAAGTAAATCTTAAATCGTAATCTTAAATCTTAACTCGGGGGCTGAATTAGAATGGACTTTTATTTGAAATTTACATTTATCCTACATTTGTTTTATGGGCTATTTGATCAGCAAATTTAAAAAAAATGGTAAGATAGTAAAATGTATGATTAAGAGAATATTCCAAAGGTCAGGGTTACATTTATTTTAGAGTAATGTAAAGGATAAAGGTTTGGTCCGCACTCCGAAGCAGCAGGTGGCGATACTGCTCACATGTCCCCTTCACCCGCCGCCGAGATATTATGACGTAGAAGTCCACGATGGCGTCGCAGTACTACCAAGAGATGCAGGAGAGCTTCAGGAATAACAACAAAAGTCGCGAGTTCCCGGCTCACACAGCGAAAGTCCACTCGGTGGCGTGGAGTTGTGACGGCAGGAGGCTCGCGTCCGGCTCCTTCGACAAAACAGCCAGCGTGTTTGTCCTGGAGAAGGACCGCTTGGTGAGTCGGTGTGCGGCGGTGATGGGCTACCATGCTACAGTTAGCATATCAAATATACTCAGAGGTGTATATAGAGGTGTACGTGTAGGGCTGAGGGGATTATTATAACCACCCTCCTGAGTCCCTTTTAACTCGTCCTGTTCCCTTAAGGTGAAAGAGAACAACTACAGAGGCCACAGTGACAGTGTGGATCAACTCTGCTGGCATCCAACAAACCCAGATCTGTTTGTCACAGCGTCTGGAGACAAGACCATCCGGATATGGGACGTCCGGACCACCAAATGCATCGCCACTGTCATTACAAAAGGTGAGTGGGACCTCCATACCTGCAGGTGTTGGCTTAGGTCTGATCCACATGAAAGTGCACACAGAAAAATGACTGAAGTAAAATGTCAAATACTACTTTTTTTTATATATATATTTCTTATCAAACTGAGCTGAGAGGAAGGGGAAGAGACACCTGAGTACCATGAAAGCAGCTATGAAAAAAACCACAATAGTATGTGTGAACTTAAGTGGAAGTTAGAATGGCTGCAAAGTTGTAGCCTGAAGCTGAACAGCAGGACTCCAGACTCTAGTTTTCACAGAAGATATTACACCTCCTACGACTGACCAAACACGCTGCTGCATCTTCCCTGCTGCTCTTTTTCAATTCAATCAAATCAATTTTTATTTGTATAGTGTCAACTCATAACAAGTGTTATCTCGAGACACTTTACAAAAAGCAGGTAAAATACCTTACTTCTACAATTCTACAATTCACTTAGCGGACGCTTTTATCCAAAGCGACGTACATCAGAGAGTAAGTACAACACAAGCAAGGCTCTAGGAAAAAAAAGGGAACAATGTCAGTAAGAGCAAACGATCAGCTTTGAGTCCGATTGGACGCACAGGTGCTGACAGGAAGTGACCAGAGGCAAAGCACAACATTGAGGGCAGTTCTTGAGAGCTCTAATCAGTATAGAAACCATCTTATAAGTCATTGTTATCAAACAAAAACCATCGTCACAACCATCATCATCATCAATGATATCGAAACCGTCATCATTAAGTTTGTAGGTATTCATGAAAGAGCTGGGTCTTTAGCTTTGTCTGTTAACATTACAAAAGAGCAGGTAAAAGACCTTACTTACTGTTATGTTACAAAGATCCGGCCTATCCATCATGAGCACTTTAGCAAAGCAGCAAAAGTTACAGTGGTAAGAAAAAACTGCCTTATTAAAAGGCAGAAATCTTCGGCTCATGACCAAACAGCCTTCACAGGCCTAGACTGCGCCGGGCTTGGAAAGGGAGAGATGGGATAAGATGCAGGAAGAGGGATAGGGAGCAAGGGGGTGGGGGAGGGGGGAGGCAAGCCGTCCATCAACGAGAGAGAGAGAGATAGCACCCCGACAAAAGAGAATTACAATAATCCAATCTGGAGGTAACAAATGCATGAACTAGTTTTTCTGCATCATTTTGCGACAGGATATTCCTGATCTTGGAATCTTCTCTCAGTCCAAATATAAAGAAGAGTAAACTAATGCATATAAAGTAAAACCTTTAACCAGAAAATGTAATTCATGGAGTGTTAAATTTATGATTTTAGGGAGGTTAAAATAAATATCTGACAGGAAGGTGGTTTGTTTACAAGATTTTGTATTTGAGTGTGTGAAGGAGGGAAATAACCAAAAAATATTAAACAGCTTAACTATTAAAGTGTTCTCCATGAGAGGGATGTCAATTACAAAAATATATTTCTTTCTTTTTAAGGAGAAAACATTAACATTTGCTGGAGCCCGGACGGTCAGACCATCGCTGTCGGAAACAAAGACGACGTGGTGACCTTCATCGACGCCAAGACACACCGCTCCAGAGCAGAAGAGCAGTTCAAGTTCGAGGTGAACGAGATCTCTTGGAACAACGACAACGACTCATTCTTCCTCACTAACGGCAGCGGCTGCATCAATATTCTGAGGTAGGAACCCCAACAGATCCGAACTGGGGGGGGGGGGGGAAGTTGATTTTGGCATCTGGCAGTTCTGTACAATTTCTCCGCACACAAACTCTGAATGTGTCTTCATTTATTCACGAGAATCTGTGCTCACAGTCAGTTCTCACACTCTGACACCTGTCAGCTGCTGTGTGAAGCCTCTTAAAACTGAGGCTGTGATGTTAAATACTTTACTTTGAGATTTTATTTTCCTGCAGAAAACACTCACTGTTGTTTTTTTTTCAAAATCAGACCTCAAGCAAGCCGACCTAAGATTTTCAAAGATTCCAATACTTCAATACTTTTGGATAGCACGTTTACCAACGATATTTTAATGATCGGTTGTATCAAAAAATGCATAGGAGTTAAAAAACTAAAGATCCTTAGTCATATTTTTAATCCAAAGCTGCCATGTGGAAGAGGGAGAGAGGACAGTCTAAAATGCACAAATACATTGGCAACTTCTTTGTGCAATTTAGACAGAATGCAGGAGCTTTCCTGCTATTTGCAAATTTTACAATTTGGGTTCCAGGCCATCTGTTGTTGTTGTTGTTGTTGTTGTTGTTGTTGTTGTTGTTGTTGTGATATTGAATTGGTTATTGATATTGTTTTAACTTTCCTATCATCATATCTAAGCTTAAGATTCTGTTGTCATGACAGCAGATATCAAGGCTGATGATGCAAGTCTGTAGAAAATACTGAATCAAGCTGTGTATCTTTTTCGATTTCCTTTTCACACATTGGGGTGAGTTCTGTCATTTTTATAAATATGACAGGATACATAGTAACTTTAAAAACCGAAAGAGTGACAGTATGAAAGATGTGGGTGAAGAGACCACTCTGTTCCTTAGTTACTTGTGAGTATTTCCCACACCTAGACTTTACCTTGGAGGGCTGTATGTCTCATAACGCCTTTTAGTCATCTGTCTGAGAGAATGCAAATTCAATAATCTCTCTAACCTTTGCGTAGATCTTTGTTTTTCTCTTCTGAGGGGTCTGCTGACTACAACAGGGTCTTCATATAAAACAGATGAAGGGTTATGTAGAATTAACACGGTGAAATAACAAACTTAAAAAGTAATGTTTTCAAAAGACGATTGTTGCCACAACAGCTTTACAGTCTGTGAAACTCGTCCTGTCATGGGTTTGCAACTGGAATAAAGTGCACGTGTTAACGCAAACAGTCGGCCGTTGACTCATTGAAGGTTCAAGTCAAAGTCAAAGATCTAGTATTGCATCTTATCACTCGAGCTAAAACATGTAAGCTCTACTATTGCGTTTTAAGGAGGACTATATTTATATGAACAGCTCATCTAGTGAGACCACAAATGTATCATCTCATCGTCCACACGAGTACCTTTAGTGTGACATTGCTCTCTTTAGTTTTACTCTTAAGTCATTGTGGCGTCTTTATTCAGTAAATGTAACCCGTAAATAAAAATATACGCACAAGCATGAACTGAAAATCGTGTCTGGGATATCCTCCATGTTTTTACTTCCATCTCTACACAACACTGTGGTTCCAAAGCCCACTCAGGTAAATGAAGCTTTATTTTCAAGGTTTTGGGTAACACACAAATCATTGTCAACACTTCTGCATTGCGGTAAAAACTAGGAGATAAATCAAAGTCAAATTCACCGGATGAAACGATGACTTCTGGAAAATCTCTGGTACCCAGTGTGAACAGCCCAACAGTATGAGAACAGGGTCAAAGTGACCATTGTGTTTGTTTGCAGTTATCCCGAGCTGAAGCCAATCCAGTCCATCAACGCTCACCCGTCCAACTGCATCTGTATCAAGTTTGACCCCACGGGGAAATACTTTGCCACAGGAAGTGCAGACGCTCTGGTCTCACTGTGGGACGTGGAGGAACTGGTGTGTGTCCGCTGCTTCTCCAGGTCAGTCTGCCCACACTCCACTTTGACTTTTCATCAGAAATAAATGTACATGATAACATCCAACAACTCGCTGAAATCATTACCTGCCCCTGTTACCTGCCCCTGAGTTTATATAATCATTGTTTTCTAACGTTGATGTTTAGGTTGGACTGGCCAGTGAGGACTCTGAGCTTCAGCCATGATGGAAAGATGTTAGCCTCAGCCTCTGAGGATCACTTTATAGACATCGCTGAGGTGGAAACAGGTCAGTACCACTGACATTTAAAATATAAACTAAAATCTAAGACTGCCAGATTGACTCTTAGTCTTTTGAATGTAACATTTTGGCAACAGGTTATCATAAAACCATGTTTTGAGGTTTAAAAAAAACAGCCTGTCCTATTATAGTGGACCTGTTATTATCAAAATCAGTCAGGCAGGAAGTATAGTTTTGTGTCATTCTGTTGCTGTTAGATTTTTTATTTAATTCCCGACCTGTTTGCAGATTTGTTACAATTATAATTCAAATATTTTGTAAACCCTAACCCCTTCAAACATATTTTTTCTTCTGGTTTTGCTGAATGTCATTACTGATTGAAAGCGCTTGAAAATAATGTTTTTAAATCTTTCACTTGTCTTATTCAATCAGACTGTTCATACGGCAACTTTCAAACCATGCAGAGTTTTTCATACTGATTTACAGCCAACTGAGTGAAAAACAAACACCAGAAGAAGGCAGGAAAGTTAACTAGAATGAAATATTTGTAATACATGATAAACAATCAAAGACAGTGCAAGCAAGGAAATTATAATTATGAAAAAACAACTAAAGAAAGAAAAGTTTAAAGACATGTTGTTAAAATGTTTTTAAACACTTTTATTAAAAAGCGGCTTCAACTCTGTGATTCTGCACTCTAAAAATGCTCAATTCAGTTGTTTGTAAAATGTAAACTTTGTTTCCCTGCCTGTACTGTGGATTTGTACAGGAGAGAAGCTGTGGGAAGTTCAGTGTGACTCTC
Source organism: Labrus mixtus (assembly GCF_963584025.1). NCBI lineage: Eukaryota > Metazoa > Chordata > Actinopteri > Labriformes > Labridae > Labrus > Labrus mixtus. The sequence continues at coordinate 17,883,999 of NC_083621.1, read as the reverse complement.
CGACCTTTACCGTCGCCTGGCACCCCAAGAGGCCGCTGCTCGCCTACGCCTGCGACGACAAGGAGGGCAAATACGACAACAACAGAGAGTCGGGCACCGTCAAACTGTTCGGCCTTCCCAATGACTCTTGAGATTGATCAGAGTTTTTTTTTTTCTTTTCCTGGTGAAAATAGTGAGCTTGTATTCTTCTGATGCAGTCTAGTCTGACGTAAGGAGAAAGAGAAGGAAAGCATGCATCATACTGCTCGGAGGATTCAGTCCATTTAAGCTGTAACCTGTAAACATAACAGTTACCATTCACCACCAGCAGATGGAGCAGCTCTCCCAACTTTAACCTGAAACAGCTGATTTCATTCCGTTTTTACACACACATGAAAACACAACTCCCCAGTGCTGTAATATAATGCTTTTTTGTAACATATGCAATGTTTTTGATATTAAAATTGGTCTCTTTATTAAGTGTATGTGTCTCGAGCCCTTATTTCATCACTATATCTTGATCCATTCTCATATATAACGGTAAATAAATGCAGTTATTGTAAGAAAATATGCAGATTTAAGGTTGGATTATTCACTGAAATAAACTAAGTTTACAGCTACTGTTTATAAACAAGTA